>NW_027517168.1:0-47499 GCF_048772815.1 Callospermophilus lateralis
AGAATCATGAAGATTTTATGAAAAAATATATTTTGAGATTTCAGGACACGGTAGTTTTTTGGAAGCTTAACAACGCCTTTCATTGAAAGTGTTATTCGCCAGTCTCTGCTTAAGGCTACATCAAGAGGAAACAAACCTTAGAGATAGAACGTAGAACTACTTTCTTGTGTCAAGTTTCAAGAAGCTAGCACAAACCATGTTTGATTTAGAGTTCGAACTGCATCTGTCAATATAGGAGAAAACAGAGTGAAAACTAAAAATTCAAACTGTTACTGCAAACGAATGCTTCAACCTAGGAGAACGAAACTTGAACATCCACGTTTTATTGGTGTACTGCTGATTACATGAAATTATCATGAAGGTTGGAAAAAAAAATATGTTGAGATTTCAGGAGACTGTAGTATTTTGGCAGCCTAACAACGCCTTTCATTGAATGTGTCTTTCGTCAGTCTCTGCTTAGGTCTACATCCAGAGGAAACAAAAAATAAAAATAGAATGTAGAACTACTTTACTGTTTCAAGTTTCAAGAAGGTAGCACAAACTGTGTTTGATTTAGAGTTCGAACTACATTTGTCAATATAGGAGAAAACAGAGTGAAACCTAAAAATTCAAACTGTTACTCCAAAAGAATGCTTCAATATAGGAGAAGTAAACTTTGGCATCCAAGTGGGATTGGTGTACTGATCATTACTTGAAAATATCATGAAGATTGGATGAAAAAATATATGTTGAGATTTCAGGAGACTCTAGTGTGTTGGAAGTTTGGCAACCCCTTTCAGTATAAGTATTATTCGCCAGTCCCAGCTTTAGGATACAAGAGGAAACAAACCTTAGAGATAGAACGTAGAACTACTTTACTGTGTCAAGTTTCAAGAAGCTAGCACAAACCGTGTTTGATTTAGAGTTCTAACTGCATCTGTCAATATAGGAGAAAACAGAGTGAAACCTATAATTTCTAACTGTTCCTGCAAACGAATGCTACAACCTAGAAGAACAAAACTTGGGCATCCACGTTTGATTGGTGTACTGATCAATACTTGAAAGAATCATGAAGATTTAATGAAAAAATATATGTTGAGATTTCAGGAGACGGTAGTTTTTTAGAAGCTTAACAACGCCTTTCATTGAAAGTGTTATTCGCCCGTCTCTGCTTAAGGCTACATAAATAGGAAACAAACCTTAGAGATAGAACGTAGAACTACTTTATTGTGTCAAGTTTCAAGAAGCTAGCACAAACCATGTTTGATTTAGAGTTCGAACTGCATCTGTCAATATAGGAGAAAACATAGTGCAAACTAAAAATTCAAACTGTTACTGGAAACGAATGCTTCAACCTAGGAGAACGAAACTTGAACATCCATGTTTTATTGGTGTACTGCTCATTACTTGAAATTATCATGAAGGTCGGAAAAAAAAATATGATGAGATTTCAGGACACTGTAGTATTTTGGCAGCCTAACAACGCCTTTCATTGAATGTGTCTTTCGTCAGTCTCTGCTTAGGTCTACATCCAGAGGAAACAAAAAATAAAAATAGAATGTAGAACTACTTTACTCTTTCAAGATTCAAGAAGCTAGCACAAACCGTGTTTGATTTAGAGTTCGAACTCCATTTGTCAATATAGGAGAAAACAGAGTGAAACCTAAAAATTCAAACTGTTACTCCAAAAGAATGCTTCAATCTAGGAGAACTAAACTTTGGCATCCAAGTGGGTTTGGTGTACTGATCATTACTTGAAAGTATCATGAAGATTGGATGAAAAAATATATGTTGAGATTTCACGAGACTCTAGTGTGTTGGAAGTTTGGCAACCCCTTTCAGTATAAGTGTTATTCGCCAGTCCCAGCTTTAGGATACAAGAGGAAACAAACCTTAGAGATAGAACGTAGAACTACTTTATTGTGTCAAGTTTCAAGAAGCTAGCACAAACCGTGTTTGATTTAGAGTTCTAACTGCTTCTGTCAATATAGGAGAAAACAGAGTGAAACCTATAATTTCTAACTGTTCCTGCAAACGAATGCTACAACCTAGAAGAACAAAACTTGGGCATCCACGTTTGATTGGTGTACTGATCAATACTTGAAAGAATCATGAAGATTGGATGAAAAAATATATGTTGAGATTTCAGGAGACGGTAGTTTTTTAGAAGCTTAACAACACCTATCATTGAAAGTGTTATTCGCCAGTCTCTGCTTAAAGCTACATCAAGAGGAAACAAACCTTAGAGATAGAACGTAGAACTACTTTATTGTGTCAAGTTTCAAGAAGCTAGCACAAACCATGTTTGATTTAGAGTTCGAACTGCATCTGTCAATATAGGAGAAAACAGAGTGAAAACTAAAAATTCAAACTGTTACTGAAAACGAATGCTTCAACCTAGGAGAACGAAACTTGAACATCCACGTTTTATTGGTGTACTGCTCATTACTTGAAATTATCATGAAGGTCGGAAAAAAAATATGATGAGATTTCAGGAGACTGTAGTATTTTGGCAGCCTAACAACGCCTTTCATTGAATGTGTCTTTCGTCAGTCTCTGCTTAGGTCTACATCCAGAGGAAACAAAAAATAAAAATAGAATGTAGAACTACTTTACTGTTTCAAGTTTCAAGAAGCTAGCACAAACCGTGTTTGATTTAGAGTTCGAACTACATTTGTCAATATAGGAGAAAACAGAGTGAAACCTAAAAATTCAAACTGTTACTCCAAAAGAATGCTTCAATCTAAGAGAACTAAACTTTGGCATCCAAGTGGGATTGGTGTACTGATCATTACTTGAAAGAATCATGAAGATTGGATGAAAAAATATATGTTGAGATTTCCGGAGACTCTAGTGTGTTGGAAGTTTGGCAACCCCTTTCAGTATAAGTGTTATTCGCCAGTCCCAGCTTTAGGATACAAGAGGAAACAAACCTTAGAGATAGAACGTAGAAGTACTTTATTGTGTCAAGTTTCAAGAAGCTAGCACAAACCGTGTTTGATTTAGAGTTCTAACTGCATCTGTCAATATAGGAGAAAACAGAGTGAAACCTACAATTTCTAAATGTTCCTGCAAACGAATGCTACAACCTAGAAGAACAAAACTTGGGCATCCACGTTTGATTGGTGTACTGATCAATACTTGAAAGAATCATGAAGATTGGATGAAAAAATATATGTTGAGATTTCAGGAGACGGTAGTTGTTTGGAAGTTTAACAACGCCTTTCATTGAAAGTGTTATTCGCCAGTCTCTGCTTAAGGCTACATCAAGAGGAAACAAACCTTAGAGATAGAACGTAGAACTTCTTTACTGTGTCAAGTTTCAAGAAGCTAGCACAAACCATGTTTGATTTAGAGTTCGAACTGCATCTGTCAATATAGGAGAAAACAGAGTGAAAACTAAAAATTCAAACTGTTACTGCAAACGAATGCTTCAAGCTAGGAGAACGAAACTTGAACATCCACGTTTTATTGGTGTACTGCTGATTAAATGAAATTATCATGAAAGTTGGAAAAAAATATGTTGAGATTTCAGGAGACTGTAGTATTTTGGCAGCCTAACAACGCCTTTCATTGAATGTGTCTTTTGTCAGTCTCTGCTTAGGTCTACATCCAGAGGAAACAAAAAATAAAAATAGAATGTAGAACTACTTTACGGTTTCAAGTTTCAAGAAGCTAGCACAAACCGTGTTTGATTTAGAGTTCGAACTACATTTGTCAATATAGGAGAAAACAGAGTGAAACCTAAAAATTCAAACTGTTACTCCAAAAGAATGCATCAATCTCGAGAACTAAACGTTGGCATCCAAGTGGGATTGGTGTACTGATCATTACTTGAAAGTATCATGAAGATTGGATGAAAAAATATATTTTGAGATTTCAGGAGACGGTAGTTTTTTGGAAGCTTAACAACGCCTTTCATTGAAAGTGTTATTCGCCAGTCTCTGCTTAAGGCTACATCAAGAGGAAACAAATGTTAGAGATAGAACGTAGAACGACTTTATTGTGTCAAGTTTCAAGAAGCTGGCACAAACCGTGTTTGATTTAGAGTTTGAACTACATTTGTCAATATAGAAGAAAACAGAGTGAAACCTAAAAATTCAAACTGTTACTCCAAAAGAATGCTTCAATCTAGGAGAACTAACCTTTGGCATCCAAGTGGGATTTGTGTACTGATCATTACTTGAAAGTATCATAAAGATTGGATGAAAAAATATATGTTGAGATTTCAGGAGACTCTAGTGTGTTGTAAGTTTGGCAACCCCTTTCAGTATAAGTGTTATTCGCCAGTCCCAGCTTTAGGATACAAGAGGAAACAAACCTTAGAGATAGAACGTAGAACTACTTTATTGTGTCAAGTTTCAAGAAGCTAGCACAAACCGTGTTTGATTTAGAGTTCTAACTGCATCTGTCAATATAGGAGAAAACAGAGTGAAACCTATAATTTCTAACTGTTCCTGCAAACGAATGCTACAACCTAGAAGAACAAAACGTGGGCATCCACGTTTGATTGGTGTACTGATCAATACTTGAAAGAATCATGAAGATTGGATGAAAAAATATATGTTGAGTTTTCAGGAGACGGTAGTTTTTTGGAAGCTTAACAACGCCTTTCATTGAAAGTGTTATTCGCCAGTTTCTGCTTAAGGCTACATCAAGAGGAAACAAATCTTAGAGACAGAACGTAGAACTACTTTATTGTGTCAAGTTTCAAGAAGCTAGCACAAACCATGTTTGATTTAGAGTTCGAACTGCATCTGTCAATATAGGAGAAAACAGAGTGAAAACTAAAAATTCAAAATGTTACTGCAAACGAATGCTTCAAGCTAGGAGAACGAAACTTGAACATCCACGTTTTATTGGTGTACTGCTGATTACATGAAATTATCATGAAGGTCGGAAAAAAAATATGTTGAGATTTCCCGACACTGTAGTATTTTGGCAGCCTAACAACGCCTTTCATTGAATGTGTCTTTCGTCAGTCTCTGCTTAGGTCTACATCCAGAGGAAACAAAAAATAAAAATAGAATGTAGAACTACTTTACTGTTTCAAGTTTCAAGAAGCTAGCACAAACCGTGTTTGATTTAGAGTTCGAACTACATTTGTCAATATAGGAGAAAACAGAGTGAAATCTAAAAATTCAAACTGTTACTCCAAAAGAATGCTTCAATCTAGGAGAACTAAACTTTGGCATCCAAGTGGGATTGGTGTACTGATCATTACTTTAAAGTATCATCAAGATTGGATGAAAAAATATATGTTGAGATTTCCGGAGACTCTAGTGTGTTGGAAGTTTGGCAACCCCGTTCAGTATAAGTGTTATTCGCCAGTCCCAGCTTTAGGATACAAGAGGAAACAAACCTTAGAGATAGAACGTAGAACTACTTTATTGTGTCAAGTTTCAAGAAGCTAGCACAAACCGTGTTTGATTTAGAGTTCTAACTGCATCTGTCAATATAGGAGAAAACAGAGTGAAACCTAAAAATTCAAACTGTTACTCCAAAAGAATGCTTCAATCTTGGAGAACGAAACTTTGGCATCCAAGTGGGATTGGTGTACTGATCATTACTTGAAAGTATCATGAAGATTGGATGAAAAAATATATGTTGAGATTTCCGGAGACTCTAGTGTGTTGGAAGTTTGGCACCCCTTTCAGTATAAGTGTTATTCGCCAGTCCCAGCTTTAGGATACAAGAGGAAACAAACCTTAGAGATAGAACGTAGAACTACTTTATTGTGTCAAGTTTCAAGAAGCTAGCACAAACCGTGTTTGATTTAGAGTTCTAACTGCATCAGTCAATATAGGAGAAAACAGAGTGAAACCTATAATTTCTAACTGTTCCTGCAAACGAATGCTACAACCTAGAAGAACAAAACTTGGGCATCCACGTTTGATTGGTGTACTGATCAATACTTGAAAGAATCATGAAGATTGGATGAAAAAATATATGTTGAGATTTCAGGAGACGGTAGTTTTTTGGAAGCTAAACAACGCCTTTCATTGAAAGTGTTATTCGCCAGTCTCTGCTTAAGGCTACATCAAGAGGAAAGAAACCTTAGAGATAGAACGTAGAACTACTTTATTGTGTCAAGTTTCAAGAAGCTAGCACAAACCATGTTTGATTTAGAGTTCGAACTGCATCTGTCAATGTAGGAGAAAACAGAGTGAAAAATAAAAATTCAAACTGTTACTGCAAACGAATGCTTCAACCTAGAAGAAAGAAACTTGAACATCCACGTTTTATTGGTGTACTGCTGATTACATGAAATTATCATGAAGGTCGGAAAAAAAATATGTTGAGATTTCCCGACACTGTAGTATTTTGGCAGCCTAACAACGCCTTTCATTGAATGTGTCTTTCGTCAGTCTCTGCTTAGTTCTACATCCAGAGGAAACAAAAAATAAAAATAGAATGTAGAACTACTTTTCTGTTCAAGTTCAAGAAGCTAGCACAAATCGTGTTTGATTTAGAGTTCTAACTACATTTGTCAATATAGGAGAAAACAGAGTGAAACCTAAAAATACAAACTGTTACTCCAAAAGAATGCTTCAATCTAGGAGAACTAAACTTTGGCATCCAAGTGGGATTGGTGTACTGATCATTACTTGAAAGTATCATGAAGATTGGATGAAAAAATATATGTTGAGATTTCCGGAGACTCTAGTGTGTTGGAAGTTTGGCAACCCCTTTCAGTATAATTGTTATTCGCCAGTCCCAGCTTTAGGATACACGAGGAAACAAACCTTAGAGATAGATCGTAGAACTACTTTATTGTGTCAAGTTTCAAGAAGCTAGCACAAACCGTGTTTGATTTAGAATTCTAACTGCATCTGTCAATATAGGAGAATACAGAGTGAAACCTATAATTTCAAACTGTTCCTGCAAACGAATGCTACATCCTAGAAGAACAAAACTTGGGCATCCACGTTTGATTGATGTACTGATCAATACTTGAAAGAATCATGAAGATTGGATGAAAAATGTATGTTGAGATTTCAGGAGACGGTAGTTTTTTGGAAGCTTAACAACGCCTTTCATTGAAAGTGTTATTCGCCAGTCTCTGCTTAAGGCTACATCAAGAGGAAACTAACCTTAGAGATAGAACGTAGAACTACTTTATTGTGTCAAGTTTCAAGAAGCTAGCACAAACCATGTTTGATTTAGAGTTCAAACTGCATCTGTCAATATAGGAGAAAACAGAGTGAAAACTAAAAATTCAAACTGTTACTGCAAACGAATGCTTCAACCTAGGAGAACGGAACTTGAACATCCACGTTTTATTGGTGTACTGCTCATTAATTGAAATTATCATGAAGGTCGGAAAAAAAATATGTTAAGATTTCAGGAGCCTGTAGTATTTTGGCAGCCTAACAACGCCTTTCATTGAATGTGTCTTTCGTCAGTCTCTGCTTAGGTCTACATCCAGAGGAAACAAAAAGTAAAAATAGAATGTAGAACTACTTTACTGTTTCAAGTTTCAAGAAGCTAGCACAAACCGTGTTTGATTTAGAGTTCGAACTACATTGGTCAATATAGGAGAAAACAGAGTGAAACCTAAAAATTCAAACTGTTACTCCAAAAGAATGCTTCAATCTAGGAGAACTAAACTTTGGCATCCAAGTGGGATTGGTGTACTGATCATTACTTGAAAGTATCATGAAGATTGGATGAAAAAATATATGTTGAGATTTCAGGAGACTCTAGTGTGTTAGAAGTTTGGCAACCCCTTTCAGTATAAGTGTTATTCGCCAGTCCCAGCTTTAGGATACAAGAGGAAACAAACCTTAGAGATAGAACGTAGAACTACTTTATTGTGTCAAGTTTCAAGAAGCTAGCACAAACCGTGTTTGATTTAGAGTTCGAACTACATTTGTCAATATAGGAGAAAACACAGTGAAACCTAAAAATTCAAACTGTTACTCCAAAAGAATGCATCAATCTAGGAGAACTAAACTTTGGCATCCAAGTGGGATTGTTGTACTATCATTACTTGAAAGTATCATGAAGATTGGATGAAAAAATATATTTTGAGATTTCAGGAGACGGTAGTTTTTTGGAAGCTTAACAACGCCTTTCATTTAAAGTGTTATTCGCCAGTCTCTGCTTAAGGCTACATCAAGAGGAAACAAATGTTAGAGATAGAACGTAGAACGACTTTATTGTGTCAAGTTTCAAGAAGCTGGCACAAACCGTGTTTGATTTAGAGTTCGAACTACATTTGTCAATATAGAAGAAAACAGAGTGAAACCTAAAAATTCAAACTGTTACTCCAAAAGAATGCTTCAATCTAGGAGAACTAAACTTTGGCATCCAAGTGGGATTTGTGTACTGATCATTACTTGAAAGTATCATAAAAGATTGGATGAAAAAATATATGTTGAGAATTCAGGAGACTCTAGTGTGTTGTAAGTTTGGCAACCCCTTTCAGTATAAGTGTTATTCGCCAGTCCCAGCTTTAGGATACAAGAGGAAACAAACCTTAGAGATAGAACGTAGAACTACTTTATTGTGTGAAGTTTCAAGAAGCTAGCACAAACCGTGTTTGATTTAGAGTTCTAACTGCATCTGTCAATATAGGAGAAAACAGAGTGAAACCTATAATTTCTAACTGTTCCTGCAAACGAATGCTACAACCTAGAAGAACAAAACTTGGGCATCCACGTTTGATTGGTGTACTGATCAATACTTGAAAGAATCTTGAAGATTGGATGAAAAAATATATGTTGAGTTTTCAGGAGACGGTAGTTTTTTGGAAGCTTAACAACGCGTTTCATTGAAAGTGTTATTCGCCAGTTTCTGCTTAAGGCTACTCAAGAGGAAACAAATCTTAGAGATAGAACGTAGAACTACTTTATTGTGTCAAGTTTCAAGAAGCTAGCACAAACCATGTTTGATTTAGAGTTCGAACTGCATCTGTCAATATAGGAGAAAACAGAGTGAAAACTAAAAATTCAAACTGTTACTGCAAACGAATGCTTCAAGCTAGGAGAACGAAACTTGAACATCCACGTTTTATTGGTGTACTGCTGATTACATAAAATTATCATGAAGGTTGGAAAAAAAAATATGTTGAGATTTCAGGAGACTGTAGTATTTTGGCAGCCTAACAACGCCTTTCATTGAATGTGTCTTTCGTCAGTCTCTGCTTAGGTCTACATCCAGAGGAAACAAAAAATAAAAATAGAATGTAGAACTACTTTACTGTTTCAAGTTTCAAGAAGGTAGCACAAACTGTGTTTGATTTAGAGTTCGAACTACATTTGTCAATATAGGAGAAAACAGAGTGAAACCTAAAAATTCAAACTGTTACTCCAAAAGAATGCTTCAATATAGGAGAACTAAACTTTGGCATCCAAGTGGGATTGGTGTACTGATCATTACTTGAAAGTATCATGAAGATTGGATGAAAAAATATATGTTGAGATTTCAGGAGACTCTAGTGTGTTGGAAGTTTGGCAACCCCTTTCAGTATAAGTATTATTCGCCAGTCCCAGCTTTAAGATACAAGAGGAAACAAACCTTAGAGATAGAACGTAGAACTACTTTACTGTGTCAAGTTTCAAGAAGCTAGCACAACCGTGTTTGATTTAGAGTTCTAACTGCATCTGTCAATATAGGAGAAAACAGAGTGAAACCTATAATTTTTAACTGTTCCTGCAAACGAATGCTACAACCTAGAAGAACAAAACTTGGGCATCCACGTTTGATTGGTGTACTGATCAATACTTGAAAGAATCATGAGGATTTAATGAAAAAATATATGTTGAGATTTCAGGAGACGGTAGTTTTTTAGAAGCTTAACAACGCCTTTCATTGAAAGTGTTATTCGCCCGTCTCTGCTTAAGGCTACATAAATAGGAAACAAACCTTAGAGATAGAACGTAGAACTACTTTATTGTGTCAAGTTTCAAGAAGCTAGCACAAACCATGTTTGATTTAGAGTTCGAACTGCATCTGTCAATATAGGAGAAAAACATAGTGCAAACTAAAAATTCAAACTGTTACTGGAAACGAATGCTTCAACCTAGGAGAACGAAACTTGAACATCCATGTTTTATTGGTGTACTGCTCATTACTTGAAATTATCATGAAGGTCGGAAAAAAAAATATGATGAGATTTCAGGACACTGTAGTATTTTGGCAGCCTAACAACGCCTTTCATTGAATGTGTCTTTCGTCAGTCTCTGCTTAGGTCTACATCCAGAGGAAACAAAAAATAAAAATAGAATGTAGAACTACTTTACTGTTTCAAGATTCAAGAAGCTAGCACAAACCGTGTTTGATTTAGAGTTCGAACTCCATTTGTCAATATAGGAGAAAACAGAGTGAAACCTAAAAATTCAAACTGTTACTCCAAAAGAATGCTTCAATCTAGGAGAACTAAACTTTGGCATCCAAGTGGGTTTGGTGTACTGATCATTACTTGAAAGTATCATGAAGATTGGATGAAAAAATATATGTTGAGATTTCACGAGACTCTAGTGTGTTGGAAGTTTGGCAACCCTTTCAGTATAAGTGTTATTCGCCAGTCCCAGCTTTAGGATACAAGAGGAAACAAACCTTAGAGATAGAACGTAGAACTACTTTATTGTGTCAAGTTTCAAGAAGCTAGCACAAACAGTGTTTGATTTAGAGTTCTAACTGCATCTGTCAATATAGGAGAAAACAGAGTGAAACCTATAATTCTAACTGTTCCTGCAAACGAATGCTACAACCTAGAAGAACAAATCTTGGGCATCCACGTTTGATTGGTGTACTGATCAATACTTGAAAGAATCATGAAGATTGGATGAAAAAATATATGTTGAGATTTCAGGAGACGGTAGTTTTTTAGAAGCTTAACAACACCTATCATTGAAAGTGTTATTCCCAGTCTCTGCTTAAAGCTACATCAAGAGGAAACAAACCTTAGAGATAGAACGTAGAACTACTTTATTGTGTCAAGTTTCAAGAAGCTAGCACAAACCATGTTTGATTTAGAGTTCGAACTGCATCTGTCAATATAGGAGAAAACAGAGTGAAAACTAAAAATTCAAACTGTTACTGCAAACGAATGCTTCAACCTAGGAGAACGAAACTTGAACATCCGCGTTTTATTGGTGTACTGCTCATTACTTGAAATTATCATGAAGGTCGGAAAAAAATATGATGAGATTTCAGGAGACTGTAGTATTTTGGCAGCCTAACAACGCCTTTCATTGAATGTGTCTTTCGTCAGTCTCTGCTTAGGTCTACATCCAGAGGAAACAAAAAATAAAAATAGAATGTAGAACTACTTTACTGTTTCAAGTTTCAAGAAGCTAGCACAAACCGTGTTTGATTTAGAGTTCGAACTACATTTGTCAATATAGGAGAAAACAGAGTGAAACCTAAAATTCAAACTGTTACTCCAAAAGAATGCTTCAATCTAAGAGAACTAAACTTTGGCATCCAAGGTGGGATTGGTGTACTGATCATTACTTGAAAGAATCATGAAGATTGGATGAAAAAATATATGTTGAGATTTCCGGAGACTCTAGTGTGTTGGAAGTTTGGCAACCCCTTTCAGTATAAGTGTTATTCGCCAGTCCCTGCTTTAGGATACAAGAGGAAACAAACTTAGAGATAGAACGTAGAAGTACTTTATTGTGTCAAGGTTTCAAGAAGCTAGCACAAACCGTGTTTGATTTAGAGTTCTAACTGCATCTGTCAATATAGGAGAAAACAGAGTGAAACATACAATTTCTAAATGTTCCTGCAAACGAATGCTACAACCTAGAAGAACAAAACTTGGGCATCCACGTTTGATTGGTGTACTGATCAATACTTGAAAGAATCATGAAGATTGGATGAAAAAATATATGTTGAGATTTCAGGAGACGGTAGTTTTTTGGAAGCTTAACAACGCCTTTCATTGAAAGTGTTATTCGCCAGTCTCTGCTTAAGGCTACATCAAGAGAAACAAATGTTAGAGATAGAACGTAGAACGACTTTATTGTGTCAAGTTTCAAGAAGCTGGCACAAACCGTGTTTGATTTAGAGTTCGAACTACATTTGTCAATATAGAAGAAAACAGAGTGAAACCTAAAAATTCAAACTGTTACTCCAAAAGAATGCTTCAATCTAGGAGAACTAAACTTTGCATCCAAGTGGGATTTGTGTACTGATCATTACTTGAAAGTATCATAAAGATTGGATGAAAAAATATATGTTGAGATGTCAGGAGACTCTAGTGTGTTGTAAGTTTGGCAACCCCTTTCAGTATAAGTGTTATTCGCCAGTCCAGCTTTAGGATACAAGAGGAAACAAACCTTAGAGATAGAACGTAGAACTACTTTATTGTGTCAAGTTTCAAGAAGCTAGCACAAAACCGTGTTTGATTTAGAGTTCTAACTGCATCTGTCAATATAGGAGAAAACAGAATGAAACCTATAATTTCTAACTGTTCCTGCAAACGAATGCTACAACCTAGAAGAACAAAACGTGGGCATCCACGTTTGATTGGTGTACTGATCAATACTTGAAAGAATCATGAAGATTGGATGAAAAAATATATGTTGAGTTTTCAGGAGACGGTAGTTTTTTGGAAGCTTAACAACGCCTTTCATTGAAAGTGTTATTCGCCAGTTTCTGCTTAAGGCTACATCAAGAGGAAACAAATCTTAGAGATAGAACGTAGAACTACTTTATTGTGTCAAGTTTCAAGAAGCTAGCACAAACATGTTTGATTTAGAGTTCGAACTGCATCTGTCAATATAGGAGAAAACAGAGTGAAAACTAAAAATTCAAAATGTTACTGCAAACGAATGCTTCAAGCTAGGAGAACGAAACTTGAACATCCACGTTTTATTGGTGTACTGCTGATTACATGAAATTATCATGAAGGTCGGAAAAAAAATATGTTGAGATTTCCCGACACTGTAGTATTTTGGCAGCCTAACAACGCCTTTCATGGAATGTGTCTTTCGTCAGTCTCTGCTTAGGTCTACATCCAGAGGAAACAAAAAATAAAAATAGAATGTAGAACTACTTTACTGTTTCAAGTTTCAAGAAGCTAGCACAAACCGTGTTTGATTTAGAGTTCGAACTACATTTGTCAATATATGAGAAAACAGAGTGAAATCTAAAATTCAAACTGTTACTCCAAAAGAATGCTTCAATCTAGGAGAACTAAACTTTGGCATCAAAGTGGGATTGGTGTACTGATCATTACTTAAAGTATCATCAAGATTGGATGAAAAAATATATGTTGAGATTTCCGGAGACTCTAGTGTGTTGGAAGTTTGGCAACCCCGTTCAGTATAAGTGTTATTCGCCAGTCCCAGCTTTAGGATACAAGAGGAAACAAACCTTAGAGATAGAACGTAGAACTACTTTATTGTGTCAAGTTTCAAGAAGCTAGCACAAACCGTGTTTGATTTAGAGTTCTACACTGCATCTGTCAATATAGGAGAAAACAGAGTGAAACCTAAAAATTCAAACTGTTACTCCAAAAGAATGCTTCAATCTTGGAGAACGAAACTTTGGCATCCAAGTGGGATTGGTGTACTGATCATTACTTGAAAGTATCATGAAGATTGGATGAAAAAATATATGTTGAGATTTCCGGAGACTCTAGTGTGTTGGAAGTTTGGCAACCCCTGTCAGTATAAGTGTTATTCGCCAGTCCCAGCTTTAGGATACAAGAGGAAACAAACCTTAGAGATAGAACGTAGAACTACTTTATTGTGTCAAGTTTCAAGAAGCTAGCACAAACCGTGTTTGATTTAGAGTTCTAACTGCATCAGTCAATATAGGAGAAAACAGAGTGAAACCTATAATTTCTAACTGTTCCTGCAAACGAATGCTACAACCTAGAAGAACAAAACTTGGGCATCCACGTTTGATTGGTGTACTGATCAATACTTGAAAGAATCATGAAGATTGGATGAAAAAATATATGTTGAGATTTCAGGAGACGGTAGTTTTTTGGAAGCTAAACAACGCCTTTCATTGAAAGTGTTATTCGCCAGTCTCTGCTTAAGGCTACATCAAGAGGAAAGAAACCTTAGAGATAGAACGTAGAACTACTTTATTGTGTCAAGTTTCAAGAAGCTAGCACAAACCATGTTTGATTTAGAGTTCGAACTGCATCTGTCAATGTAGGAGAAAACAGAGTGAAAAATAAAAATTCAAACTGTTACTGCAAACGAATGCTTCAACCTAGAAGAACGAAACTTGAACATCCACGTTTTATTGGTGTACTGCTGATTACATGAAATTATCATGAAGGTCGGAAAAAAAATATGTTGAGATTTCCCGACACTGTTGTATTTTGGCAGCCTAACAACGCCTTTCATTGAATGTGTCTTTCGTCAGTCTCTGCTTAGTTCTACATCCAGAGGAAACAAAAAATAAAAATAGAATGTAGAACTACTTTTCTGTTCAAGTTTCAAGAAGCTAGCACAAACCGTGTTTGATTTAGAGTTCTAACTACATTTGTCAATATAGGAGAAAACAGAGTGAAACCTAAAAATACAAACTGTTACTCCAAAAGAATGCTTCAATCTAGGAGAACTAAACTTTGGCATCCAAGTGGGATTGGTGTACTGATCATTACTTGAAAGTATCATGAAGATTGGATGAAAAAATATATGTTGAGATTTCCGGAGACTCTAGTGTGTTGGAAGTTTGGCAACCCCTTTCAGTATAATTGTTATTCGCCAGTCCCAGCTTTAGGATACACGAGGAAACAAACCTTAGAGATAGATCGTAGAACTACTTTATTGTGTCAAGTTTCAAGAAGCTAGCACAAACCGTGTTTGATTTAGAGTTCTAACTGCATCTGTCAATATAGGAGAAAACAGAGTGAAACCTATAATTTCTAACTGTTCCTGCAAACGAATGCTACATCCTAGAAGAACAAAACTTGGGCATCCACGTTTGATTGATGTACTGATCAATACTTGAAAGAATCATGAAGATTGGATGAAAAAATGTATGTTGAGATTTCAGGAGACGGTAGTTTTTTGGAAGCTTAACAACGCCTTTCATTGAAAGTGTTATTCGCCAGTCTCTGCTTAAGGCTACATCAAGAGGAAACTAACCTTAGAGATAGAACGTAGAACTACTTTATTGTGTCAAGTTTCAAGAAGCTAGCACAAACCATGTTTGATTTAGAGTTCGAACTGCATCCGTCAATATAGGAGAAAACAGAGTGAAAACTAAAAATTCAAACTGTTACTGCAAACGAATGCTTCAACCTAGGAGAACGGAACTTGAACATCCACGTTTTATTGGTGTACTGCTCATTAATTGAAATTATCATGAAGGTCGGAAAAAAAAATATGTTAAGATTTCAGGAGCCTGTAGTATTTTGGCAGCCTAACAACGCCTTTCATTGAATGTGTCTTTCGTCAGTCTCTGCTTAGGTCTACATCCAGAGGAAACAAAAAGTAAAAATAGAATGTAGAACTACTTTACTGTTTCAAGTTTCAAGAAGCTAGCACAAACCGTGTTTGATTTAGAGTTCGAACTACATTGGTCAATATAGGAGAAAACAGAGTGAAACCTAAAAATTCAAACTGT
Organism: Callospermophilus lateralis; assembly: GCF_048772815.1. NCBI lineage: Eukaryota > Metazoa > Chordata > Mammalia > Rodentia > Sciuridae > Callospermophilus > Callospermophilus lateralis. The sequence continues at coordinate 15,529 of NW_027517168.1, forward strand.
TACTCCAAAAGAATGCTTCAATCTAGGAGAACTAAACTTTGGCATCCAAGTGGGATTGGTGTACTGATCATTACTTGAAAGTATCATGAAGATTGGATGAAAAAATATATGTTGAGATTTCAGGAAACTCTAGTGTGTTGGAAGTTTGGCAACCCCTTTCAGTATAAGTGTTATTCGCCAGTCCCAGCTTTAGGATACAAGAGGAAACAAACCTTAGAGATAGAACGTAGAACTACTTTATTGTGTCAAGTTTCAAGAAGCTAGCACAAACCGTGTTTGATTTAGAGTTCTAACTGCATCTGTCAATATAGGAGAAAAGAGTGAAACCTATAATTTCTAACTGTTCCTGCAAACGAATGCTACAACCTAGAAGAACAAAACTTGGGCATCCACGTTTGATTGGTGTACTGATCAATACTTGAAAGAATCATGAATATTGGATGAAAAAATGTATGTTGAGATTTCAGGAGACGGTAGTTTTTTGGAAGCTTAACAACGCCTTTCATTGAAAGAGTTATTCGCCAGTCTCTGCTTAAGGCTACATGAAGAGGAAACAAACCTTAGAGATAGAACGTAGAACTACTTTATTGTGTCAAGTTTCAAGAAGCTAGCACAAACCATGTTTGATTTAGAGTTCAAACTGCATCTGTCAATATAGGAGAAAACAGAGTGAAAACTAAAAATTCAAACTGTTACTGCAAACGAATGCTTCAAGCTAGGAGAACGAAACTTGAACATCCACGTTTTATTGGTGTACTGCTCATTAATTGAAATTATCATGAAGGTCGGAAAAAAAAATATGTTGAGATTTCAGGAGACTGTAGTATTTTGGCAGCCTAACAACGCCTTTCATTGAATGTGTCTTTCGTCAGTCTCTGCTTAGGTCTACATCCAGAGGAAACAAAAAATAAAAATAGAATGTAGAACTACTTTACTGTTTCAAGTTTCAAGAAGCTAGCACAAACCGTCTTTGATTTAGAGTTCGAACTACATTTGTCAATATAGGAGAAAACAGAGTGAAACCTAAAAATTCCAACTGTTACTCCAAAAGAATGCTTCAATCTAGGAGAACTAAACTTTGGCATCCAAGTGGGGTTGGTGTACTGATCATTACTTGAAAGTATCATGAAGATTGGATGAAAAAATATATGTTGAGATTTCAGGAGACTCTAGTGTGTTGGAAGTTTGGCAACCCCTTTCAGTATAAGTGTTATTCGCCAGTCCCAGCTTTAGGATACAAGAGGAAACAAACCTTAGAGATAGAACGTAGAACTACTTTATTGTGTCAAGTTTCAAGAAGCTAGCACAAACCGTGTTTGATTTAGAGTTCTAACTGCATCTGTCAATATAGGAGAAAACAGAGTGAAACCTATAATTTCTAACTGTTCCTGCAAACGAATGCTACAACCTAGAAGAACAAAACTTGGGCATCCACGTTTGAGTGGTGTACTGATCAATACTTGAAAGAATCATGAAGATTGGATGAAAAAATGTATGTTGAGATTTCAGGAGACGGTAGTTTTTTGGAAGCTTAACAACGCCTTTCATTGAAAGTGTTATTCGCCAGTCTCTGCTTAAGGCTACATCAAGAGGAAACAAACCTTAGAGATAGAACATATAACTACTTTATTGTGTCAAGTTTCAAGAAGGTATCACAAACCATGTTTGATTTAGAGTTCGAACTGCATCTGTCAATATAGGAGAAAACAGAGTGAAAACTAAAAATTCAAACTGTTACTGCAAACGAATGCTTCAACCTAGGAGAACGGAACTTGAACATCCACGTTTTATTGGTGTACTGTTCATTACTTGAAATTATCATGAAGGTCGGAAAAAAAATATGTTGAGATTTCAGGAGCCTGTAGTATTTTGGCAGCCTAACAACGCCTTTCATTGAATGTGTCTTTCGTCAGTCTCTGCTTAGGTCTACATCCAGAGGGAACAAAAAGTAAAAATAGAATGTAGAACTACTTTACTCTTTCAAGTTTCAAGAAGCTAGCACAAACCGTGTTTGATTTAGAGTTCGAACTACATTTGTCAATATAGGAGTAAACAGAGTGAAACCTAAAAATTCAAACTGTTACTCCAAAAGAATGCTTCAATCTAGGAGAACTAAACTTTGGCATCCAAGTGGGATTGGTGTACTGATCATGACTTGAAAGTATCATGAAGATTGGATGAAAATTTATATGTTGAAATTTCATGAGACTCTAGTGTGTTGGAAGTTCGGCAACCCCTTTCAGTACAAGTGTAATTCGCCAGTCCCAGGTTTAGGATACAAGAGGAAACAAACCTTAGAGATAGAACGTAGAACTACTTTACTGTTTCAAGTTTCAAGAAGCTAGCACAAACCGTGTTTGATTTAGAGTTCTAACTGCATCTGTCAATATAGGAGAAAACAGAGTGAAACCTATACTTTCTAACTGTTCCTGCAAACGAATGCTACAACCTAGAATAACAAAACTTGGGCATCCACGTTTGATTGGTGTACTGATCAATACATGAATGAATCATGAAGATTGGATGAAAAAATATATGTTGAGATTTCAGGAGACGGTAGTTTTTTGGAAGCTTAACAACGCCTTTCATTGAAAGTGTTATTCGCCAGTCTCTGCTTAAGGCTACATCAAGAGGAAACAAACCTTAGGGATAGAACGTAGAACTACTTTCTTGTGTCAAGTTTCAAGAAGCTAGCACAAACCATGTTTGATTTAGAGTTCGAACTGCATCTGTCAATATAGGAGAAAACAGAGTGAAAACTAAAAATTCAAACTGTTACTGCAAACGAATGCTTCAACCTAGGAGAATGGAACTTGAACATCCACGTTTTATTGGTGTACTGCTCATTACTTGAAATCATCATGAAGGTCGGAAAAAAAATATGTTGAGATTTCAGGAGCCTGTAGTATTTTGGCAGCCTAACAACGCCTTTCATTGAATGTGTCTTTCGTCAGTCTCTGCTTAGATCTACATCCAGAGGAAACAAAAAGTAAATATAGAATGTAGAACGACTTTACTGTTTCAAGTTTCAAGAAGCTAGCACAAACCGTGTTTGATTTAGAGTTCGAACTACATTTGTCAATATAGGAGAAAACAGAGTGAAACCTAAAAATTCAAACTGTTACTCCAAAAGAATGCTTCAATCTAGGAGAACTAAACTTTGGCATCCAAGTGGGATTGGTGTACTGGTCATTACTTGAAAGTATCATGAAGATTGGATGAAAAAATATATGTTGAGATTTCAGGAGACTCTAGTGTGTTGGAAGTTTGGCAACCCCTTTCAGTATAAGTGTTATTCGCCAGTCCCAGCTTTAGGATACAAGAGGAAACAAACCTTAGAGAAAGAACGTAGAACTACTTTATTGTGTCAAGTTTCAAGAAGCTAGCACAAACCGTGTTTGATTTAGAGTTCTAACTGCATCTGTCAATATAGGAGAAAACAGAGTGAAACCTATAAATTCTAACTGTTCCTGCAAACGAATGCTACAACCTAGAAGAACAAAACTTGGGCATCCACGTTTGATTGGTGTACTGATCAATACTTGAAAGAATCATTAAGATTGGATGAAAAAATGTATGTTGAGATTTCAGGAGACGGTAGTTTTTTGGAAGCTTAACAACGCCTTTCATTGAAAGTGTTATTCGCCAGTCTCTGCTTAAGGCTACATGAAGAGGAAACAAACCTTAGAGATAGAACATAGAACTACTTTATTGTGTCAAGTTTCAAGAAGCTAGCACAAACCATGTTTGATTTAGAGTTCGAACTGCATCTGTCAATATAGGAGAAAACAGAGTGAAAACTAAAAATTCAAACTGTTACTGCAAACGAATGCTTCAAGCTAGGAGAACGAAACTTGAACATCCACGTTTTATTGGTGTACTGCTCATTACTTGAAATGATCATGAAGGTCGGAAAAAAAAATATGTTGAGATTTCAGGAGACTGTAGTATTTTGGCAGCCTAACAACGCCTTTCATTGAATGTGTCTTTCGTCAGTCTCTGCTTAGGTCTACATCCAGAGGAAACAAAAAATAAAAATAGAATGTAGAACTACTTTACTGTTTCAAGTTTCAAGAAGCTAGCACAAACCGTCTTTGATTTAGAGTTCGAACTACATTTGTCAATATAGGAGAAAACAGAGTGAAACCTAAAAATTCAAACTGTTACTCCAAAAGAATGCTTCAATCTAGGAGAACTAAACTTTGGCATCCAAGTGGGATTGGTGTACTGATCATTACTTGAAAGTATCATGAAGATTGGATGAAAAAATATATGTTGAGATTTCACGAGACTCTAGTGTGTTGTAAGTTTGGCAACCCTATTCAGGATAAGTGTTATTCGCCAGTCCCAGCTTTAGATACAAGAGGAAACAAACCTTAGAGATAGAACGTAGAACTACTTTATTGTGTCAAGTTTCAAGAAGCTAGCACAAACCGTGTTTGATTTAGAGTTCTAACTGCATCTGTCAATATAGGAGAAAACAGAGTGAAACCTATAATTTCTAAGTGTTCCTGCAAACGAATGCTACAACCTCGAAGAACAAAACTTGGGCATCCACGTTTGATTGGTTTACTGATCAATACTTGAAAGAATCATGAAGATTGGATGAAAAAATATATGTTGAGATTTCAGGAGACGGTAGTTTTTTGGAAGCTTAACAACGCCTTTCATTGAAAGTGTTATTCGCCAGTTTCTGCTTAAGGCTACATCAAGAGGAAACAAACCTTAGAGATAGAACGTAGAACTACTTTATTGTGTCAAGTTTCAAGAAGCTAGCACAAACCATGTTTGATTTAGACTTCGAACTGCATCTGTCAATATAGGAGAAAACAGAGTGAAAACTAAAAATTCAAACTGTTACTGCAAACGAATGCTTCAACCTAGGAGAACGAAACTTGAACATCCACGTTTTATTGGTGTACTGCTCATTACTTGAAATTATCATGAAGGTCGGAAAAAAAAATATGTTGAGATTTCAGGAGCCTGTAGTATTTTGGCAGCCTAACAACGCCTTTCATTGAATGTGTCTTTCGTCAGTCTCTGCTTAGGTCTACATCCAAGGGAAACAAAAAATAAAAATAGAATGTAGAACTACTTTACTGTTTCATTTCAAGAAGCTAGCACAAACCCTGTTTGATTTAGAGTTCGAACTACATTTGTCAATATAGGAGAAAACAGAGTGAAACCTAAAAATTCAAACTGTTACTCCAAAAGAAGGCTTCAATCTAGGAGAACTAAAGTTTGGCATCCAAGTGGGACTGGTGTACTGATCATTACGTGAATGTATCATGAAGATTGGATGAAAAAATATATGTTGAGATTTCGGGAGAATCTAGTGTGTTGGAAGTTTGCAACCCCTTTCAGTATAAGTGTTATTCGCCAGTCCCAGCTTTAGGATACAAGAGGAAACAAACCTTAGAGTTAGAACGTAGAACTACTTTACTGTTTCAAGTTTCAAGAAGCTAGCACAAACCGTGTTTGATTTAGAGTTCTAACTGCATCTGTCAATATAGGAGAAAACAGAGTGAAACCTATAATTTCTAACTGTTCCTGCAAACGAATGCTACAACCTAGAAGAACAAAACTTGGGCATCCACGTTTGATTGGTGTACTGATCAATACTTGAAAGAATCATGAAGATTGAATGAAAAAATATATGTTGAGATTTCAGGAGACGGTAGTTTTTTGGAAGCTTAACAACGCCTTTCATTGAAAGTGTTATTCGCCAGTCTCTGCTTAAGGCTACATCAAGAGGAAACAAACCTTAGAGATAGAACGTAGAACTACTTTATTGTGTCAAGTTTCAAGAAGCTAGCACAAACCATGTTTGATTTAGAGTTCGAACTGCATCTGTCAATATAGGAGAAAAGAGAGTGAAAACTAAAAATTCAAACTGTTACTGCAAACGAATGCTTCAACCTAGGAGAACGAAACTTGAACATCCAGGTTTTATTGGTGTACTGCTCATTACTTGAAATCATCATGAAGGTCGGAAAAAAAATATGTTGAGATTTCAGGAGACTGTAATATTTTGGCAGCCTAACAACGCCTTTTCATTGAATGTGTCTTTCGTCAGTCTCTGCTTAGGTCTACATCCAGAGGAAACAAAAAGTAAAAATAGAATGTAGAACTACTTTACTGTTTCAAGTTTCAAGAAGCTAGCACAAACGGTGTTTGATTTAGAGTTCGAACTACATTTGTCAATATAGGACAAAACAGAGTGAAACCTAAAAATTCAAACTGTTACTCCAAAAGAATGCTTCAATCTAGGAGAACTAAACTTTGGCATCCAAGTGGGATTGGTGTACTGATCATTACTTGAAAGTATCATGAAGATTGGATGAAAAAATATATGTTGAGATTTCACGAGACTCTAGTGTGTTGGAAGTTTGGCAACCCCTTTCAGTATAAGTGCTATTCGCCAGTCCCAGCTTTAGGATACAAGAGGAAACAATCCTTAGAGATAGAACGTAGAACTACTTTATTGTGTCAAGTTTCAAGAAGCTAGCACAAACCGTGTTTGATTTAGAGTTCTAACTGCATCTGTCAATATAGGAGAAAACAGAGTGAAACCTATAATTTCTAACTGTTCCTGCAAACGAATGCTACAACCTAGAAGAGCAAAACTTGGGCATCCACGTTTGATTGGTGTACTGATCAATACTTGAAAGAATCATGAAGATTGGATGAAAAAATGTATGTTGAGATTTCAGGAGACGGTAGTTTTTTGGAAGCTTAACAACGCCTTTCATTGAAAGTGTTATTCGCCAGTCTCTGCTTAAGTCAACATCAAGAGGAAACAAAACTTCGAGATAGAACGTAGAACTACTTTATTGTGTCAAGTTTCAAGAAGCTAGCACAAACCATGTTTGATTTAGAGTTCGAACTGCATCTGTCAATATAGGAGAAAACAGAGTGAAAACTAAAAATTCAAACTGTTACTGCAAACGAATGCTTCAACCTAAGAGAATGAAACTTGAACATCCACGTTTTATTCGTGTACTGCTCATTACTTGAAATTATCATGAAGGTCGGAAAAAAAAAATATGTTGAGATTTCAGGAGACTGTAGTATTTTGGCAGCCTAACAACGCCTTTCATTGAATGTGTCCTTCGTCAGTCTCTGCTTAGGTCTACATCCAGAGGAATCAAAAAGTAAAAATAGAATGTAGAACTACTTTACTGTTTCAAGTTTCAAGAAGCTAGCACAAACCGTGTTTGATTTAGAGTTCGAACTACATTTGTCAATATAGGAGTAAACAGAGTGAAACCTAAAAATTCAAACTGTTACTCCAAAAGAATGCTTCAATCTAGGAGAACTAAACTTTGGCATCCAAGTGGGATTGGTGTACTGATCATGACTTGAAAGTATCATGAAGATTGGATGAAAAAATATATGTTTAAATTTCACGAGACTCTAGTGTGTTGGAAGTTCGGCAACCCCTTTCAGTACAAGTGTAATTCGCCAGTCCCAGCTTTAGGATACAAGAGGAAACAAACCTTAGAGATAGAACGTAGAACTACTTTACTGTTTCAAGTTTCAAGAAGCTAGCACAAACCGAGTTTGATTTAGAGTTCTAACTGCATCTGTCAATTAGGAGAAAACAGAGTGAAACCTATAATTTCTAACTGTTCCTGCAAACGAATGCTACAACCTAGAAGAACAAAACTTGGGCATCCACGTTTGATTGGTGAACTGATCAATACTTGAAAGAATCATCAAGATTGGATGAAAAAATATATGTTGAGATTTCAGGAGACGGTAGTTTTTTGGAAGCTTAACAACGCCTTTCATTTAAAGTGTTATTCGCCAGTCTCTGCTTAAGGCTACATCAAGAGGAAACAAACCTTAGATATAGAACGTAGAACGACTTTATTGTGTCAAGTTTCAAGAAGCTAGCACAAACCATGTTTGATTTAGAGTTCGAACTGCATCTGTCAATATAGGAGAAAACAGAGTGAAAACTAAAAATTCAAACTGTTACTGCCAACGAATGCTTCAACCTAGGAGAACGGAACTTGAACATCCACGTTTTATTGGTGTACTGCTCATTACTTGAAATCATCATGAAGGTCGGAAAAAAAATATGTTGAGATTTCAGGAGCCTGTAGTATTTTGGCAGCCTAACAACGCCTTTCATTGAATGTGTCTTTCGTCAGTCTCTGCTTAGATCTACATCCAGAGGAAACAAAAAGTAAATATAGAATGTAGAACGACTTTACTGTTTCAAGTTTCAAGAAGCTAGCACAAACCGTGTTTGATTTAGAGTTCGAACTACATTTGTCAATATAGGAGAAAACAGAGTGAAACCTAAAAATTCAAACTGTTACTCCAAAAGAAGGCTTCAATCTAGGAGAACTAAAGTTTGGCATCCAAGTGGGACTGGTGTACTGATCATTACGTGAATGTATCATGAAGATTGGATGAAAAAATATATGTTGAGATTTCAGGAGAATCTAGTGTGTTGGAAGTTTGCAACCCCTTTCAGTATAAGTGTTATTCGCCAGTCCCAGCTTTAGGATACAAGAGGAAACAAACCTTAGAGTTAGAACGTAGAACTACTTTACTGTTTCAAGTTTCAAGAAGCTAGCACAAACCGTGTTTGATTTAGAGTTCTAACTGCATCTGTCAATATAGGAGAAAACAGAGTGAAACCTATAATTTCTAACTGTTCCTGCAAACGAATGCTACAACCTAGAAGAACAAAACTTGGGCATCCACGTTTGATTGGTGTACTGATCAATACTTGAAAGAATCATGAAGATTGAATGAAAAAATATATGTTGAGATTTCAGGAGACGGTAGTTTTTTGGAAGCTTAACAACGCCTTTCATTGAAAGTGTTATTCGCCAGTCTCTGCTTAAGGCTACATCAAGAGGAAACAAACCTTAGAGATAGAACGTAGAACTACTTTATTGTGTCAAGTTTCAAGAAGCTAGCACAAACCATGTTTGATTTAGAGTTCGAACTGCATCTGTCAATATAGGAGAAAACAGAGTGAAAACTAAAAATTCAAACTGTTACTGCAAACGAATGCTTCAACCTAGGAGAACGAAACTTGAACATCCAGGTTTTATTGGTGTACTGCTCATTACTTGAAATTATCATGAAGGTCGGAAAAAAAATATGTTGAGATTTCAGGAGACTGTAATATTTTGGCAGCCTAACAACGCCTTTTCATTGAATGTGTCTTTCGTCAGTCTCTGCTTAGGTCTACATCCAGAGGAAACAAAAAGTAAAAATAGAATGTAGAACTACTTTACTGTTTCAAGTTTCAAGAAGCTAGCACAAACGGTGTTTGATTTAGAGTTCGAACTACATTTGTCAATATAGGACAAAACAGAGTGAAACCTAAAAATTCAAACTGTTACTCCAAAAGAATGCTTCAATCTAGGAGAACTAAACTTTGGCATCCAAGTGGGATTGGTGTACTGATCATTACTTGAAAGTATCATGAAGATTGGATGAAAAAATATATGTTGAGATTTCACGAGACTCTAGTGTGTTGGAAGTTTGGCAACCCCTTTCAGTATAAGTGCTATTCGCCAGTCCCAGCTTTAGGATACAAGAGGAAACAATCCTTAGAGATAGAACGTAGAACTACTTTATTGTGTCAAGTTTCAAGAAGCTAGCACAAACCGTGTTTGATTTAGAGTTCTAACTGCATCTGTCAATATAGGAGAAAACAGAGTGAAACCTATAATTTCTAACTGTTCCTGCAAACGAATGCTACAACCTAGAAGAGCAAAACTTGGGCATCCACGTTTGATTGGTGTACTGATCAATACTTGAAAGAATCATGAAGATTGGATGAAAAAATGTATGTTGAGATTTCAGGAGACGGTAGTTTTTTGGAAGCTTAACAACGCCTTTCATTGAAAGTGTTATTCGCCAGTCTCTGCTTAAGTCAACATCAAGAGGAAACAAACCTTCGAGATAGAACGTAGAACTACTTTATTGTGTCAAGTTTCAAGAAGCTAGCACAAACCATGTTTGATTTAGAGTTCGAACTGCATCTGTCAATATAGGAGAAAACAGAGTGAAAACTAAAAATTCAAACTGTTATTGCAAACGAATGCTTCAACCTAAGAGAATGAAACTTGAACATCCACGTTTTATTGGTGTACTGCTCATTACTTGAAATTATCATGAAGGTCGGAAAAAAAAATATGTTGAGATTTCAGGAGACTGTACTATTTTGGCAGCCTAACAACGCCTTTCATTGAATGTGTCCTTCGTCAGTCTCTGCTTAGGTCTACATCCAGAGGAAACAAAAAGTAAAAATAGAATGTAGAACTACTTTACTGTTTCAAGTTTCAAGAAGCTAGCACAAACCGTGTTTGATTTAGAGTTCGAACTACATTTGTCAATATAGGAGTAAACAGAGTGAAACCTAAAAATTCAAACTGTTACTCCAAAAGAATGCTTCAATCTAGGAGAACTAAACTTTGGCATCCAAGTGGGATTGGTGTACTGATCATGACTTGAAAGTATCATGAAGATTGGATGAAAAAATATATGTTTAAATTTCACGAGACTCTAGTGTGTTGGAAGTTCGGCAACCCCTTTCAGTACAAGTGTAATTCGCCAGTCCCAGCTTTAGGATACAAGAGGAAACAAACCTTAGAGATAGAACGTAGAACTACTTTACTGTTTCAAGTTTCAAGAAGCTAGCACAAACCGAGTTTGATTTAGAGTTCTAACTGCATCTGTCAATTAGGAGAAAACAGAGTGAAACCTATAATTTCTAACTGTTCCTGCAAACGAATGCTACAACCTAGAAGAACAAAACTTGGGCATCCACGTTTGATTGTGAACTGATCAATACTTGAAACAATCATGAAGATTGGATGAAAAAATATATGTTGAGATTTCAGGAGACGGTAGTTTTTTGGAAGCTTAACAACGCCTTTCATTGAAAGTGTTATTCGCCAGTCTCTGCTTAAGGCTACATCAAGAGGAAACAAACCTTAGAGATAGAACGTAGAACTACTTTATTGTGTCAAGTTTCAAGAAGCTAGCACAAACCATGTTTGATTTAGAGTTCGAACTGCATCTGTCAATATAGGAGAAAACAGAGTGAAAACTAATAATTCAAACTGTTACTGCAAACGAATGCTTCAACCTAGGAGAACGAAACTTGAACATCCACGTTTTATTGGTGTACTGCTCATTACTTGAAATTATCATGAAGGTCGGAAAAAAAATATGTTGAGATTTCAGGAGACTGTAGTATTTTGGCAGCCTAACAACGCCTTTCATTAAATGTGTCTTTCGTCAGTCTCTGCTTAGGTCTACATCCAAGGGAAACAAAAAATAAAAATAGAATGTAGAACTACTTTACTGTTTCAAGTTTCAAGAAGCTAGCACAACCGTGTTTGATTTAGAGTTCGAACTACATTTGTCAATATAGGAGAAAACAGAGTGAAACCTACAATTTTAACTGTTCCTGCAAACGAATGCTACAACCTAGAAGAACAAAACTTGGGCATCCAGGTTTGATTGGTGTACTGATCAATACTTGAAAGAATCTTGAAGATTGGATGAAAAAATATATGTTGAGATTTCAGGAGACGGTAGTTTTTTGGAAGCTTAAGAACGCCTCTCATTGAAAGTGTTATTCGCCAGTCTCTGCTTAAGGCTACATCAAGAGGAAACAAAACTTAGAGATAGAACGTAGAACTACTTTACTGTGTCAAGTTTCAAGAAGCTAGCACAAACCGTGTTTGATTTAGAGTTCTAACTGCATCTGTCAATATAGGAGAAAACAGAGTGTAAACTAAAAATTCAAACTGTTCCTGCAAACGAATGCTACAACCTAGAAGAAAAAACTTGGGCTTCCACGTTTGATTGGTGTACTGATCAATACTTGAAAGAATCATGAAGATTGGATGAAAAAATGTATGTTGAGATTTCAAGAGACGGTTGTTTTTTGGAAGCTTAACAACGCCTTTCATTGAAAGTGTTATTCGCCAGTCTCTGCTTAAGGCTACATCAAGAGGAAACAAACCTTAGAGATAGAACATAGAACTAATTTATTGTCTCAAGTTTCAAGAAGCTAGCACAAACCATGTTTGATTTAGAGTTCGAACTGCACCTGTCAATATAGGAGAAAACAGAGTGAAAACTAAAAATTCAAACTGTTACTGCAAACGAATGCTTCAACCTAGGAGAACGGAACTTGAACATCCACGTTTTATTGGTGTACTGCTCATTACTTGAAATTATCATGAAGGTCGGAAAAAAAAAATGTTGAGATTTCAGGAGCCTGTAGTATTTTGGCAGCCTAACAACACCTTTCATTGAATGTGTCTTTCGTCAGTCTCTGCTTAGTTCTACATCCAGAGGAAACAAAAAGTAAAAATAGAATGTAGAACTACTTTACTGTTTCAAGTTTCAAGAAGCTAGGACAAACCGTGTTTGATTTAGAGTTCGAACTACATTTGTCAATATAGGAGAAAACAGAGTGAAACCTAAAAATTCAAACTGTTACTCCAAAAGAATGCTTCAATCTAGGAGAACTAAACTTTGGCATCCAAGTGGGATTGGTGTACTGATCATTACTTGAAAGTATCATGAAGATTGGATGAAAAAATATATGTTGAGATTTCACGAGACTCTAGTGTGTTGGAAGTTTGGCAACCCTTTTCAGTATAAGTGTTATTCGCCAGTCCCAGCTTTAGGATACAAGAGGAAACAAACCTTAGAGATAGAACGTAGAACTACTTTATTGTGTCAAGTTTCAAGAAGCTAGCACAAACCGTGTTTGATTTAGAGTTCTAACTGCATCTGTCAATATAGGAGAAAACAGAGTGAAACCTATAATTTCTAACTGTTCCTGCAAACTAATGCTGCATCCTAGAAGAACAAAACTTGGGCATCCACGTTTGATTGGTGTACTGATCAATACTTGAAAGAATCATGAAGATTGGATGAAAAAATGTATGTTGACATTTCAGGAGACGGTAGTTTTTTGGAAGCTTAACAACGCCTTTCATTGAAAGTGTTATTCGCCAGTCTCTGCTTAAGGCTACATCAAGAGGAAACTAACCTTAGAGATAGAACGTAGAACTACTTTATTGTGTCAAGTTTCAAGAAGCTAGCACAAACCATGTTTGATTTAGAGTTCGAACTGCATCTGTCAATATAGGAGAAAACAGAGTGAAAACTAAAAATTCAAACTGTTACTGCAAACGAATGCTTCAACCTAGGAGAACGGAACTTGAACATCCACGTTTTATTGGTGTACTGTTCATTACTTGAAATTATCATGAAGGTCGGAAAAAAAAATATGTTGAGATTTCAGGAGCCTGTAGTATTTTGGCAGCCTAACAACGCCTTTCATTGAATGTGTCTTTCGTCAGTCTCTGCTTAGGTCTACATCCAGAGGAAACAAAAAGTAAAAATAGAATGTAGAACTACTTTACTGTTTCAAGTTTCAAGAAGCTAGCACAAACCGTGTTTGATTTAGAGTTCGAACTACATTTGTCAATATAGGAGTAAACAGAGTGAAACCTAAAAATTCAAACTGTTACTCCAAAAGAATGCTTCAATCTAGGAGAACTAAACTTTGGCATCCAAGTGGGATTGGTGTACTGATCATGACTTGAAAGTATCATGAAGATTGGATGAAAAAATATATGTTTAAATTTCACGATACTCTAGTGTGTTGGAAGTTCGGCAACCCCTTTCAGTACAAGTGTAATTCGCCAGTCCCAGCTTTAGGATACAAGAGGAAACAAACCTTAGAGATAGAACGTAGAACTACTTTACTGTTTCAAGTTTCAAGAAGCTAGCACAAACCGTGTTTGATTTAGAGTTCTAACTGCATCTGTCAATTAGGAGAAAACAGAGTGAAACCTAAAATTTCTAACTGTTCCTGCAAACGAATGCTACAACCTAGAAGAACAAAACTTGGGCATCCACGTTTGATTGGTGTACTGATCAATACTTGAAAGAATCATGAAGATTGGATGAAAAAATATATGTTGAGATTTCAGGAGACGGTAGTTTTTTGAAAGCTTAACAACGCCTTTCATTGAAAGTGTTATTCGCCAGTCTCTGCTTAAGGCTACATCAAGAGGAAACAAACCTTAGAGATAGAACGTAGAACTACTTTATTGTGTCAAGTTTCAAGAAGCTAGCACAAACCATGTTTGATTTAGAGTTCGAACTGCATCTGTCAATATAGGAGAAAACAGAGTGAAAACTAAAAATTCAAACTGTTACTGCAAACGAATGCTTCAACCTAGGAGAACGAAACTTGAACATCCACGTTTTATTGGTGTACTGCTCATTACTTGAAATTATCATGAAGGTCAGAAAAAAAATATGTTGAGATTTCAGGAGACTGTAGTATTTTGGCAGCCTAACAACGCCTTTCATTAAATGTGTCTTTCGTCAGTCTCTGCTTAGGTCTACATCCAAGGGAAACAAAAAATAAAAATAGAATGTAGAACTACTTTACTGTTTCAAGTTTCAAGAAGCTAGCACAACCGTGTTTGATTTAGAGTTCGAACTACATTTGTCAATATAGGAGAAAACAGAGTGAAACCTAAAAATTCAAACTGTTACTCCAATAGAATGCTTCAATCTAGGAGAACTAAACTTTGGCATCCAAGTGGGATAGGTGTACTGATCATTACTTGAAAGTATCATGAAGATTGGATGAAAAAATATATGTTGTGATTTCACGAGACTCTAGTGTGTTTTAAGTTTGGCCACCCCTTTCAGTATAATGTTATTCGCCAGTCCCAGCTTTAGGATACAAGAGGAAACAAACCTTAGAGATAGAACGTAGAACTACTTTATTGTGTCAAGTTTCAAGAAGCTAGCACAAACCGTGTTTGATTTAGAGTTCTAACTGCATCTGTCAATATAGGAGAAAACAGAGTGAAACCTATAATTTCTAACTGTTCCTGCAAACGAATGCTACAACCTAGAAGAGCAAAACTTGGGCATCCACGTTTGATTGGTGTACTGATCAATACTTGAAAGAATCATGAAGATTGGATGAAAAAATGTATGTTGAGATTTCAGGAGACGGTAGTTTTTTGGAAGCTTAACAACGCCTTTCATTGAAAGTGTTATTCGCCAGTCTCTGCTTAAGTCAACATCAAGAGGAAACAAACCTTCGAGATAGAACGTAGAACTACTTTATTGTGTCAAGTTTCAAGAAGCTAGCACAAACCATGTTTGATTTAGAGTTCGAACTGCATCTGTCAATATAGGAGAAAACAGAGTGAAAACTAAAAATTCAAACTGTTACTGCAAACGAATGCTTCAACCTAAGAGAATGAAACTTGAACATCCACGTTTTATTGGTGTACTGCTCATTACTTGAAATTATCATGAAGGTCGGAAAAAAAAATATGTTGAGATTTCAGGAGACTGTAGTATTTTGGCAGCCTAACAACGCCTTTCATTGAATGTGTCCTTCGTCAGTCTCTGCTTAGGTCTACATCCAGAGGAAACAAAAAGTAAAAATAGAATGTAGAACTACTTTACTGTTTCAAGTTTCAAGAAGCTAGCACAAACCGTGTTTGATTTAGAGTTCGAACTACATTTGTCAATATAGGAGTAAACAGAGTGAAACCTAAAAATTCAAACTGTTACTCCAAAAGAATGCTTCAATCTAGGAGAACTAAACTTTGGCATCCAAGTGGGATTGGTGTACTGATCATGACTTGAAAGTATCATGAAGATTGGATGAAAAAATATATGTTTAAATTTCACGAGACTCTAGTGTGTTGGAAGTTCGGCAACCCCTTTCAGTACAAGTGTAATTCGCCAGTCCCAGCTTTAGGATACAAGAGGAAACAAACCTTAGAGATAGAACGTAGAACTACTTTACTGTTTCAAGTTTCAAGAAGCTAGCACAAACCGAGTTTGATTTAGAGTTCTAACTGCATCTGTCAATTAGGAGAAAACAGAGAGAAACCTATAATTTCTAACTGTTCCTGCAAACGAATGCTACAACCTAGAAGAACAAAACTTGGGCATCCACGTTTGATTGGTGAACTGATCAATACTTGAAAGAATCATGAAGATTGGATGAAAAAATATATGTTGAGATTTCAGGAGACGGTAGTTTTTTGGAAGCTTAACAACGCCTTTCATTGAAAGTGTTATTCGCCAGTCTCTGCTTAAGGCTACATCAAGAGGAAACAAACCTTAGAGATAGAACGTAGAACTACTTTATTGTGTCAAGTTTCAAGAAGCTAGCACAAACCATGTTTGATTTAGAGTTCGAACTGCATCTGTCAATATAGGAGAAAACAGAGTGAAAACTAATAATTCAAACTGTTACTGCAAACGAATGCTTCAACCTAGGAGAACGAAACTTGAACATCCACGTTTTATTGGTGTACTGCTCATTACTTGAAATTATCATGAAGGTCGGAAAAAAAATATGTTGAGATTTCAGGAGACTGTAGTATTTTGGCAGCCTAACAACGCCTTTCATTAAATGTGTCTTTCGTCAGTCTCTGCTTAGGTCTACATCCAAGGGAAACAAAAAATAAAAATAGAATGAAGAACTACTTTACTGTTTCAAGTTTCAAGAAGCTAGCACAACCGTGTTTGATTTAGAGTTCGAACTACATTTGTCAATATAGGAGAAAACAGAGTGAAACCTACAATTTTAACTGTTCCTGCAAACGAATGCTACAACCTAGAAGAACAAAACTTGGGCATCCAGGTTTGATTGGTGTACTGATCAATACTTGAAAGAATCTTGAAGATTGGATGAAAAAATATATGTTGAGATTTCAGGAGACGGTAGTTTTTTGGAAGCTTAAGAACGCCTCTCATTGAAAGTGTTATTCGCCAGTCTCTGCTTAAGGCTACATCAAGAGGAAACAAAACTTAGAGATAGAACGTAGAACTACTTTACTGTGTCAAGTTTCAAGAAGCTAGCACAAACCGTGTTTGATTTAGAGTTCTAACTGCATCTGTCAATATAGGAGAAAACAGAGTGTAAACTAAAAATTCAAACTGTTCCTGCAAACGAATGCTACAACCTAGAAGAAAAAACTTGGGCTTCCACGTTTGATTGGTGTACTGATCAATACTTGAAAGAATCATGAAGATTGGATGAAAAAATGTATGTTGAGATTTCAAGAGACGGTTGTTTTTGGAAGCTTAACAACGCCTTTCATTGAAAGTGTTATTCGCCAGTCTCTGCTTAAGGCTACATCAAGAGGAAACAAACCTTAGAGATAGAACATAGAACTAATTTATTGTCTCAAGTTTCAAGAAGCTAGCACAAACCATGTTTGATTTAGAGTTCGAACTGCACCTGTCAATATAGGAGAAAACAGAGTGAAAACTAAAAATTCAAACTGTTACTGCAAACGAATGCTTCAACCTAGGAGAACGGAACTTGAACATCCACGTTTTATTGGTGTACTGCTCATTACTTGAAATTATCATGAAGGTCGGAAAAAAAAAATGTTGAGATTTCCGGAGCCTGTAGTATTTTGGCAGCCTAACAACACCTTTCATTGAATGTGTCTTTCGTCAGTCTCTGCTTAGTTCTACATCCAGAGGAAACAAAAAGTAAAAATAGAATGTAGAACTACTTTACTGTTTCAAGTTTCAAGAAGCTAGGACAAACCGTGTTTGATTTAGAGTTCGAACTACATTTGTCAATATAGGAGAAAACAGAGTGAAACCTAAAAATTCAAACTGTTACTCCAAAAGAATGCTTCAATCTAGGAGAACTAAACTTTGGCATCCAAGTGGGATTGGTGTACTGATCATTACTTGAAAGTATCATGAAGATTGGATGAAAAAATATATGTTGAGATTTCACGAGACTCTAGTGTGTTGGAAGTTTGGCAACCCTTTTCAGTATAAGTGTTATTCGCCAGTCCCAGCTTTAGGATACAAGAGGAAACAAACCTTAGAGATAGAACGTAGAACTACTTTATTGTGTCAAGTTTCAAGAAGCTAGCACAAACCGTGTTTGATTTAGAGTTCTAACTGCATCTGTCAATATAGGAGAAAACAGAGTGAAACCTATAATTTCTAACTGTTCCTGCAAACTAATGCTGCATCCTAGAAGAACAAAACTTGGGCATCCACGTTTGATTGGTGTACTGATCAATACTTGAAAGAATCATGAAGATTGGATGAAAAAATGTATGTTGACATTTCAGGAGACGGTAGTTTTTTGGAAGCTTAACAACGCCTTTCATTGAAAGTGTTATTCGCCAGTCTCTGCTTAAGGCTACATCAAGAGGAAACTAACCTTAGAGATAGAACGTAGAACTACTTTATTGTGTCAAGTTTCAAGAAGCTAGCACAAACCATGTTTGATTTAGAGTTCGAACTGCATCTGTCAATATAGGAGAAAACAGAGTGAAAACTAAAAATTCAAACTGTTACTGCAAACGAATGCTTCAACCTAGGAGAACGGAACTTGAACATCCACGTTTTATTGGTGTACTGTTCATTACTTGAAATTATCATGAAGGTCGGAAAAAAAAATATGTTGAGATTTCAGGAGCCTGTAGTATTTTGGCAGCCTAACAACGCCTTTCATTGAATGTGTCTTTCGTCAGTCTCTGCTTAGGTCTACATCCAGAGGAAACAAAAAGTAAAAATAGAATGTAGAACTACTTTACTGTTTCAAGTTTCAAGAAGCTAGCACAAACCGTGTTTGATTTAGAGTTCGAACTACATTTGTCAATATAGGAGTAAACAGAGTGAAACCTAAAAATTCAAACTGTTACTCCAAAAGAATGCTTCAATCTAGGAGAACTAAACTTTGGCATCCAAGTGGGATTGGTGTACTGATCATGACTTGAAAGTATCATGAAGATTGGATGAAAAAATATATGTTTAAATTTCACGATACTCTAGTGTGTTGGAAGTTCGGCAACCCCTTTCAGTACAAGTGTAATTCGCCAGTCCCAGCTTTAGGATACAAGAGGAAACAAACCTTAGAGATAGAACGTAGAACTACTTTACTGTTTCAAGTTTCAAGAAGCTAGCACAAACCGTGTTTGATTTAGAGTTCTAACTGCATCTGTCAATTAGGAGAAAACAGAGTGAAACCTAAAATTTCTAACTGTTCCTGCAAACGAATGCTACAACCTAGAAGAACAAAACTTGGGCATCCACGTTTGATTGGTGTACTGATCAATACTTGAAAGAATCATGAAGATTGGATGAAAAAATATATGTTGAGATTTCAGGAGACGGTAGTTTTTTGGAAGCTTAACAACGCCTTTCATTGAAAGTGTTATTCGCCAGTCTCTGCTTAAGGCTACATCAAGAGGAAACAAACCTTAGAGATAGAACGTAGAACTACTTTATTGTGTCAAGTTTCAAGAAGCTAGCACAAACCATGTTTGATTTAGAGTTCGAACTGCATCTGTCAATATAGGAGAAAACAGAGTGAAAACTAAAAATTCAAACTGTTACTGCAAACGAATGTTTCAACCTAGGAGAACGAAACTTGAACATCCACGTTTTATTGGTGTACTGCTCATTACTTGAAATTATCATGAAGGTCAGAAAAAAAATATGTTGAGATTTCAGGAGACTGTAGTATTTTGGCAGCCTAACAACGCCCTTTCATTGAATGTGTCTTTCGTCAGTCTCTGCTTAGGTCTACATCCAAGGGAAACAAAAAATAAAAATAGAATGTAGAACTACTTTACTGTTTCAAGTTTCAAGAAGCTAGCACAACCGTGTTTGATTTAGAGTTCGAACTACATTTGTCAATATAGGAGAAAACAGAGTGAAACCTAAAAATTCAAACTGTTACTCCAATAGAATGCTTCAATCTAGGAGAACTAAACTTTGGCATCAAAGTGGGATAGGTGTACTGATCATTACTTGAAAGTATCATGAAGATTGGATGAAAAAATATATGTTGTGATTTCACGAGACTCTAGTGTGTTTTAAGTTTGGCCACCCCTTTCAGTATAAGTGTTATTCGCCAGTCCCAGCTTTAGGATACAAGAGGAAACAAACCTTAGAGATAGAACGTAGAACTACTTTATTGTGTCAAGTTTCAAGAAGCTAGCACAAACCGTGTTTGATTTAGAGTTCTAACTGCATCTGTCAATATAGGAGAAAACAGAGTGAAACCTATAATTTCTAACTGTTCCTGCAAACGAATGCTACAACCTAGAAGAACAAAACTTGGGCATCCACGTTTGATTGGTGTACTGATCAGTACTTGAAAGAATCATGAAGATTGGATGAAAAATGTATGTTGAGATTTCAGGAGACGGTAGTTTTTTGGAAGCTTAACAACGCCTTTCATTGAAAGTGTTATTCGCCAGTCTCTGCTTAAGGCTACATCAAGAGGAAACAAACCTTAGAGATAGAACGTAGAACTACTTTATTGTGTCAAGTTTCAAGAAGCTAGCACAAACCATGTTTGATTTAGATTTCGAACTTCATCTGTCAATATAGGAGAAAACAGAGTGAAAACTAAAAATTGAAACTGTTACTGCAAACGAATGCTTCAACCTAGGAGAACGGAACTTGAACATCCACGTTTTATTGGTGTACTGCTCATTACTTGAAATTATCATGAAGGTCGGAAAAAAAAAATTTTGAGATTTCAGGAGCCTGTAGTATTTTGGCAGCCTAACAACGCCTTTCATTGTATGTGTCTTTCGTCAGTCTCTGCTTAGGTCTACATCCAAAGGAAACAAAAGTAAAAATAGAATGTAGAACTACTTTACTGTTTCAAGTTTCAAGAAGCTAGCACAAACGGTGTTTGATTTAGAGTTCGAACTACATTTGTCAATATAGGACAAAACAGTGTGAAACCTAAAAATTCAAACTGTTACTAAAAGAATGCTTCAATCTAGGAGAACTAAACTTTGGCATCCAAGTGGGATTGGTGTACTGATCATTACTTGAAAGTATCATGAAGATTGGATGAAAAAATATATGTTGAGATTTCACGAGACTCTAGTGTGTTGGAAGTTTGGAAACCCCTTTCAGTATAAGTGTTATTCGCCAGTCCCAGCTTTAGGATACAAGAGGAAACAATCCTTAGAGATAGAACGTAGAACTACTTTATTGTGTCAAGTTTCAAGAAGCTAGCACAAACCGTGTTTGATTTAGAGTTCTAACTGCATCTGTCAATATAGGAGAAAACAGAGTGAAACCTATAATTTCTAACTGTTCCTGCAAACGAATGCTACAACCTAGAAGAGCAAAACTTGGGCATCCACGTTTGATTGGTGTACTGATCAATACTTGAAAGAATCATGAAGATTGGATGAGAAAATGTATGTTGAGATTTCAGGAGACGGTAGTTTTTTGGAAGCTTAACAACGCCTTTCATTGAAAGTGTTATTCGCCAGTCTCTGCTTAAGGCAACATCAAGAGGAAACAAACCTTCGAGACAGAACGTAGAACTACTTTATTGTGTCAAGTTTCAAGAAGCTAGCACAAACCATGTTTGATTTAAAGTTCGAACTGCATCTGTCAATATAGGAGAAAACAGAGTGAAAACTAAAAATTAAAACTGTTACTGCAAACGAATGCTTCAACCTAGGAGAATGAAACTTGAACATCCACGTTTTATTGGTGTACTGCTCATTACTTGAAATTATCATGAAGGTCGGAAAAAAAAATATGTTGAGATTTCAGGAGACTGTAGTATTTTGGCAGCCTAACAACGCCTTTCATTGAATGTGTCCTTCGTCAGTCTCTGCTTAGGTCTACATCCAAGAAAAACAAAAAATAAAAATAGAATGTAGAACTACTTTACTGTTTCAAGTTTCAAGAAGCTAGCACAAACCGTGTTTGATTTAGAGTTCGAACTACATTTGTCAATATAGGAGAAAACAGAGTGAAACCTAAAAAATTCAAACTGTTACTCCAAAAGAATGCTTCAATCTAGGAGAACTAAACTTTGGCATCCAAGTGGGATTGGTGTACTGATCATTACTTGAAAGTATCATGAAGATTGGATGAAAAAATATATATTGAGATTTCACGAGACTCTAGTGTGTTGGAAGATTGGCAACCCCTTTCAGTATAAGTGTTATTCGCCAGTCCCAGCTTTAGGATACAAGAGGAAACAAACCTTAGAGATAGAACGTAGAACTACTTTATTGTGTCAAGTTTCAAGAAGCTAGCACAAACCGTGTTTGATTTAGAGTTCTAACTGCATCTGTCAATATAGGAGAAAACAGAGTGAAACCTATAATTTCTAACTGTTCCTGCAAACGAATGCTACAACCTAGAAGAACAAAACTTGGGCATCCACGTTTGATTGGTGTACTGATCAATACTTGAAAGAATCATGAAGATTGGATGAAAAAATGTATGTTGAGATTTCAGGAGACGGTAGTTTTTTGGAAGCTTTACAACGCCTTTCATTGAAAGTGTTACTCGCCAGTCTCTGCTTAAGGCTACATCAAGAGGAAACAAACCTTAGAGATAGAACGTAGAACTACTTTATTGTGTCAAGTTTCAAGAAGCTAGCACTAACCATGTTTGATTTAGAGTTCGAACTTCATCTGTCAATATAGGAGAAAACAGAGTGAAAACTAAAAATTGAAACTGTTACTGCAAACGAATGCTTCAACCTAGGAGAATGAAACTTGAACATCCACGTTTTATTGGTGTACTGCTCATTACTTGAAATTATCATGAAGGTCGGAAAAAAAAATATGTTGAGATTTCAGGAGACTGTAGTATTTTGGCAGCCTAACAACGCCTTTCATTGAATGTGTCCTTCGTCAGTCTCTGCTTAGGTCTACATCCAAGGGAAACAAAAAATAAAAATAGAATGTAGAACTACTTTACTGTTTCAAGTTTCAAGAAGCTAGCACAAACCGTGTTTGATTTAGAGTTCGAACTACATTTGTCAATATAGGAGAAAACAGAGTGAAAACCTAAAAATTCAAACTGTTACTCCAAAAGAATGCTTCAATCTAGGGAGAACTAAACTTTGGCATCCAAGTGGGATTGGTGTACTGATCATTACTTGAAAGTATCATGAAGATTGGATGAAAAAATATATGTTGAGATTTCACGAGACTCTAGTGTGTGTTGGAAGATTGGCAACCCCTTTCAGTATAAGTGTTATTCGCCAGTCCCAGCTTTAGGATACAAGAGGAAACAAACCTTAGAGATAGAACGTAGAACTACTTTATTGTGTCAAGTTTCAAGAAGCTAGCACAAACCGTGTTTGATTTAGAGTTCTAACTGCATCTGTCAATTAGGAGACAACAGAGTGAAACCTATAATTTCTAACTGTTCCTGCAAACGAATGCTACAACCTAGAAGAACAAAACTTGGACATCCACGTTTGATTGGTGTACTGATCAGTACTTGAAAGAATCATGAAGATTGGATGAAAAAATATATGTTGAGATTTCAGGAGACGGTAGTTTTTTGGAAGCTTAACAACGCCTTTCATTGAAAGTGTTATTCGCCAGTCTCTGCTTAAGGCTACATCAAGAGGAAACAAACCTTAGAGATAGAACGTAGAACTACTTTATTGTGTCAAGTTTCAAGAAGCTAGCACAAACCATGTTTGATTTAGATTTCGAACTTCATCTGTCAATATAGAAGAAAACAGAGTGAAAACTAAAAATTGAAACTGTTACTGCAAACGAATGCTTCAACCTAGGAGAACGGAACTTGAACATCCACGTTTTATTGGTGTACTGCTCATTACTTGAAATTATCATGAAGGTCGGAAAAAAAAATATTTTGAGATTTCAGGAGCCTGTAGTATTTTGGCAGCCTAACAACGCCTTTCATTGAATGTGTCTTTCGTCAGTCTCTGCTTAGGTCTACATCCAAAGGAAACAAAAGTAAAAATAGAATGTAGAACTACTTTACTGTTTCAAGTTTCAAGAAGCTAGCACAAACGGTGTTTGATTTAGAGTTCGAACTACATTTGTCAATATAGGACAAAACAGAGTGAAACCTAAAAATTCAAACAGTTACTCCAAAAGAATGCTTCAATCTAGGAGAACTAAACTTTGGCATCCAAGTGGGATTGGTGTACTGATGATTACTTGAAAGTATCATGAAGATTGGATGAAAAAATATATGTTGAGATTTCACGAGACTCTAGTGTGTTGGAAGTTTGGCAACCCCCTTTCAGTATAAGTGTTATTCGCCAGTCCCAGCTTTAGGATACAAGAGGAAACAATCCTTAAGATAGAACGTAGAACTACTTTATTGTGTCAAGTTTCAAGAAGCTAGCACAAACCGTGTTTGATTTAGAGTTCTAACTACATCTGTCAATATAGGAGAAAACAGAGTGAAACCTATAATTTCTAACTGTTCCTGCAAACGAATGCTACAACCTAGAAGAGCAAAACTTGGGCATCCACGTTTGATTGGTGTACTGATCAATACTTGAAAGAATCATGAAGATTGGATGAAAAAATTTATGTTGAGATTTCAGGAGACGGTAGTTTTTTGGAAGCTTAACAACGCCTTTCATTGAAAGTGTTATTCGCCAGTCTCTGCTTAAGGCAACATCAAGAGGAAACAAACCTTCGAGATAGAACGTAGAACTACTTTATTGTGTCAAGTTTCAAGAAGCTAGCACAAACCATGTTTGATTTAAAGTTCGAACTGCATCTGTCAATATAGGAGAAAACAGAGTGAAAACTAAAAATTCAAACTGTTACTGCAAACGAATGCTTCAACCTAGGAGAATGAAACTTGAACATCCACGTTTTATTGGTGTACTGCTCATTACTTGAAATTATCATGAAGGTCGGAAAAAAAAATATGTTGAGATTTCAGGAGACTGTAGTATTTTGGCAGCCTAACAACGCCTTTCATTGAATGTGTCCTTCGTCAGTCTCTGCTTAGGTCTACATCCAAGGAAATCAAAAAATAAAAATAGAATGTAGAACTACTTTACTGTTTCAAGTTTCAAGAAGCTAGCACAAACCGTGTTTGATTTAGAGTTCGAACTACATTTGTCAATATAGGAGAAAACAGAGTGAAACCTAAAAATTCAAACTGTTACTCCAAAAGAATGCTTCAATCTAGGAGAACTAAACTTTGGCATCCAAGTGGGATTGGTGTACTGATCATTACTTGAAAGTATCATGAAGATTGGATGAAAAAATATATGTTGAGATTTCACGAGACTCTAGTGTGTTGGAAGATTGGCAACCCCTTTCAGTATAAGTGTTATTCGCCAGTCCCAGCTTTAGGATACAAGAGGAAACAAACCTTAGAGATAGAACGTAGAACTACTTTATTGTGTCAAGTTTCAAGAAGCTAGCACAAACCGTGTTTGATTTAGAGTTCTAACTGCATCTGTCAATATAGGAGAAAACAGAGTGAAACCTATAATTTCTAACTGTTCCTGCAAACGAATGCTACAACCTAGAAGAACAAAACTTGGGCATCCACGTTTGATTGGTGTACTGATCAATAATTGACAGAATCATGAAGATTGGATGAAAAAATGTATGTTGAGAATTCAGGAGACGGTAGTTTTTTGGAAGCTTAACAACGCCTTTCATTGAAAGTGTTATTCGCCAGTTTCTGCTTAAGGCTACATCAAGAGGAAACAAACCTTAGAGATAGAACGTAGAACTACTTTATTGTGTCAAGTTTCAAGAAGCTAGCACAAACCATGTTTGATTTAGAGTTCGAACTGCATCTGTTAATATAGGAGAAAACAGAGTGAAAACTAAAAATTCAAACTGTTACTGCAAACGAATGCTTCAACCTAGGAGAATGAAACTTGAACATCCACGTTTTATTGGTGTACTGCTCATTACTTGAAATTATCATGAAGGTCGGAAAAAAAAATATGTTGAGATTTCAGGAGACTGTAGTATTTTGGCAGCCTAACAACGCCTTTCATTGAATGTGTCCTTCGTCAGTCTCTGCTTAGGTCTACATCCAAGGGAAACAAAAAATAAAAATAGAATGTAGAACTACTTTACTGTTTCAAGTTTCAAGAAGCTAGCACAAACCGTGTTTGATTTAGAGTTCGAACTACATTTGTCAATATAGGAGAAAACAGAGTGAAACCTAAAAATTCAAACTGTTACTCCAAAAGAATGCTTCAATCTAGGAGAACTAAACTTTGGCATCCAAGTGGGATTGGTGTACTGATCATTACTTGAAAGTATCATGAAGATTGGATGAAAAAATATATGTTGAGATTTCACGAGACTCTAGTGTGTTGGAAGACTGGCAACCCCTTTCAGTATAAGTGTTATTCGCCAGTCCCAGCTTTAGGATACAAGAGGAAACAAACCTTAGAGATAGAACGTAGAACTACTTTATTGTGTCAAGTTTCAAGAAGCTAGCACAAACCGTGTTTGATTTAGAGGTCTAACTGCATCTGTCAATATAGGAGAAAACAGAGTGAAACCTATAATTTCTAACTGTTCCTGCAAACGAATGCTACAACCTAGAAGAACAAAACTTGGGCATCCACGTTTGATTGGTGTACTGATCAATACTTGAAAGAATCATGAAGATTGGATGAAAAAATATATGTTGAGATTTCAGGAGACGGTAGTTTCTTGGAAGCTTAACAACGCCTTTCATTCAAAGTGTTATTCGCCGGTCTCTGCTTAAGGCTACATCAAGAGGAAAGAAACCTTAGAGATAGAACGTAGAACTACTTTATTGTGTCAAGTTTCAAGAAGCTAGCACAAACCATGTTTGATTTAGAGTTCGAACTGCATCTGTCAATATAGGAGAAAACAGAGTGAAAACTAAAAATTCAAACTGTTACTGCAAACGAATGCTTCAACCTAGGAGAACGGAACTTGAACATCCACGTTTTATTGGTGTACTGCTCATTACATGAAATTATCATGAAGGTCGGAAAAAAAATATGTTGAGATTTCAGGAGCCTGTAGTATTTTGGCAGCCTAACAACGCCTTTCATTGAATGTGTCTTTCGTCAGTCTCTGCTTAGGTCTACATCCAGAGGAAACAAAAAATAAAAATAGAATGTAGAACTACTTTACTGTTTCAAGTTTCAAGAAGCTAGCACAAACCGTGTTTGATTTAGAGTTCGAACTACATTTGTCAATATAGGATAAAACAGAGTGAAACCTAAAAATTCAAACTGTTACTCCAAAAGAATGCTTCAATCTAGGAGAACTAAACTTTGGCATCCAAGTGGGATTGGTGTACTGATCATTACTTGAAAGTATCATGAAGATTTAATGAAAAAATATATGTTGAGATTTCAGGAGACTCTAGTGTGTTGGAAGTTTGGCAACCCCTTTCAGTATAAGTGTTATTCGCCAGTCCCAGCTTTAGGATACAAGAGGAAACAAACCTTAGAGATAGAACATAGAACTACTTTATTGTGTCAAGTTTCAAGAAGCTAGCACAAACCGTGTTTGATTTAGAGTTCTACCTGCATCTATCAATATAGGAGAAAACAGAGTGAAACCTATAATTTCTAACTGTTCCTGTAAACGAATGCTACAACCTAGAAGAACAAAACTTGGGCATCCACGTTTGATTGGTGTACTGATCAATACTTGAAAGAATCATGAAGATTGGATGAAAAAATATATGTTGAGATTTCAGGAGACGGTAGTTTTTTGGAAGCTTAACAACGCCTTTCATTGAAAGTGTTATTCGCCGGTCTCTGCTTAAGGCTACATCAAGAGGAAACAAACCTTAGAGATAGAACGTAGAACTACTTTATTGTGTCAAGTTTCAAGAAGCTAGCACAAACCATGTTTGATTTAGAATTCGAACTGCATCTGTCAATATAGGAGAAAACAGAGTGAAAACTAAAAATTCAAACTGTTACTGCAAACGAATGCTTCATCCTAGGAGAACGGAACTTGAACATCCACGTTTTATTGGTGTACTGCTCATTACTTGAAATTATCATGAAGGTCGGAAAAAAAAAATATGTTGAGATTTCAGGAGCCTGTAGTATTTTGGCAGCCTAACAACGCCTTTCATTGAATGTGTCTTTCGTCAGTCTCTGCTTAGGTCTACATCCAGAGGAAACAAAAAATAAAAATAGAATGTAGAACTACTTTACTGTTTCAAGTTTCAAGAAGCTAGCACAAACCGTGTTTGATTTAGAGTTCGATCTACATTTGTCAATATAGGAGAAAACAGAGTGAAACCTAAAAATTCAAACTGTTAATCCAAAAGAATGCTTCAATCTAGGAGAACTAAACTTTGGCATCCAAGTGGGATTGGTGTACTGATCATTACTTGAAAGTATCATGAAGATTGGATGAAAAAATATATGTTGAGATTTCAGGAGACTCTAGTGTGTTGGAAGTTTGGCAACCCATTTCAGTATAAGTGTTATTCGCCAGTCCCAGCATTAGGATACAAGAGGAAACAAACCTTAGAGATAGAACGTAGAACTACTTTATTGTGTCAATTTTCAAGAAGCTAGCACAAACCGTGTTTGATTTAGAGTTCTACCTGCATCTGTCAATATAGGAGAAAACAGAGTGAAACCTATAATTTCTAACTGTTCCTGCAAACGAATGCTACAATCTAGAAGAACAAAACTTGGGCATCCACGTTTGATTGATGTACTGATCAATACTTGAAAGAATCATGAAGATTGGATGAAAAAATATATGTTGAGATTTCAGGAGACTGTAGTTTTTTGGAAGCTTAACAACGCCTTTCATTGAAAGTGTTATTCGCCGGTCTCTGCTTAAGGCTACATCAAGAGGAAACAAACCTTAGAGATAGAACGTAGAACTACTTTATTGTGTCAAGTTTCAAGAAGCTAGCACAAACCATGTTTGATTTAGAGTTCGAACTGCATCTGTCAATATAGGAGAAAACAGAGTGAAAACTAAAAATTCAAACTGTTACTGCAAACGAATGCTTCAACCTAGTAGAACGGAACTTGAACATCCACGTTTTATTGGTGTACTGCTCATTACTTGAAATTATCATGAAGGTCGGAAAAAAAAATATGTTGAGATTTCAGGAGCCTGTATTATTTTGGCAGCCTAACAACGCCTTTCATTGAATGTGTCCTTCGTCAGTCTCTGCTTAGGTCTACATCCAGAGGAAACAAAAAAAAAATAGAATGTAGAACTACTTTACTGTTTCAAGTTTCAAGAAGCTAGCAAAAAACCGTGTTTGATTTAGAGTTCGAACTACATTTGTCAATATAGGAGAAAACAGAGTGAAATCTAAAAATTCAAACTGTTACTCCAAAAGAATGCTTCAATCTAGGAGAACTAAACTTTGGCATCCAAGTGGGATTGGTGTACTGATCATTACTTGAAAGTATCATGAAGATTGGATGAAAAAATATATGTTGAGATTTCAGGAGACTCTAGTGTGTTGGAAGTTTGGCAACCCCTTTCAGTATAAGTGTTATTCGCCAGTCCCAGCTTTAGGATACAAGAGGAAACAAACCTTAGAGATAGAACGTAGAACTACTTTATTGTGTCAAGTTTCAAGAAGCTAGCACAAACCGTGTTTGATTTAGAGTTCTACCTGCATCTGTCAATATAGGAGAAAACAGAGTGAAACCTATAATTTCTAACTGTTCCTGCAAACGAATGCTACAATCTAGAAGAACAAAACTTGGGCATCCACGTTTGATTGATGTACTGATCAATACTTGAAAGAATCATGAAGATTGGATGAAAAAATATATGTTGAGATTTCAGGAGACTGTAGTTTTTTGGAAGCTTAACAACGCCTTTCATTGAAAGTGTTATTCGCCGGTCTCTGCTTAAGGCTACATCAAGAGGAAACAAACCTTAGAGATAGAACGTAGAACTACTTTATTGTGTCAAGTTTCAAGAAGCTAGCACAAACCATGTTTGATTTAGAGTTCGAACTGCATCTGTCAATATAGGAGAAAACAGAGTGAAAACTAAAAATTCAAACTGTTACTGCAAACGAATGCTTCAACCTAGTAGAACGGAACTTGAACATCCACGTTTTATTGGTGTACTGCTCATTACTTGAAATTATCATGAAGGTCGGAAAAAAAAATATGTTGAGATTTCAGGAGCCTGTATTATTTTGGCAGCCTAACAACGCCTTTCATTGAATGTGTCCTTCGTCAGTCTCTGCTTAGGTCTACATCCAGAGGAAACAAAAAAAAAATAGAATGTAGAACTACTTTACTGTTTCAAGTTTCAAGAAGCTAGCAAAAAACCGTGTTTGATTTAGAGTTCGAACTACATTTGTCAATATAGGAGAAAACAGAGTGAAATCTAAAAATTCAAACTGTTACTCCAAAAGAATGCTTCAATCTAGGAGAACTAAACTTTGGCATCCAAGTGGGATTGGTGTACTGATCATTACTTGAAAGTATCATGAAGATTGGATGAAAAAATATATGTTGAGATTTCAGGAGACTCTAGTGTGTTGGAAGTTTGGCAACCCCTTTCAGTATAAGTGTTATTCGCCAGTCCCAGCTTTAGGATACAAGAGGAAACAAACCTTAGAGATAGAACGTAGAACTACTTTATTGTGTCAAGTTTCAAGAAGCTAGCACAAACCGTGTTTGATTTAGAGTTCTAACTCCATCTGTCAATATAGGAGAAAACAGAGTGAAACCTATAATTTCTAACTGTTCCTGCAAACGAATGCTACAACCTAGAAGAAGAAAACTTGGGCATCCACGTTTGATTGGTGTACTGATCAATACTTGAAAGAATCATGAACATTGGATGAAAAAATATATGTTGAGATTTCAGGAGACCGTAGTTTTTAGGAAGCTTAACAACGCCTTTCATTGAAAGGGTTATTCGCCGGTCTCTGCTTAAGGCTACATCAAGAGGAAACAAACCTTAGAGATAGAACGTAGAACTACTTTATTGTGTCATGTTTCAAGAAGCTAGCACAAACCATGTTTGATTTAGAGTTCGAACTGCATCTGTCAATATAGGAGAAAACAGAGTGAAAACTAAAAATTCAAACTGTTACTGCAAACGAATGCTTCAACCTAGGAGAACGAAACTTGAACATCCACGTTTTATTGGTGTACTGCTCATTACTTGAAATTATCATGAAGGTCGGAAAAAAAAATATGTTGAGATTTCAGGAGACTGTAGTATTTTGGCAGCCTAACAACGCCTTTCATTGAATGTGTCTTTCGTCAGTCTCTGCTTAGGTCTACATCCAGAGGAAACAAAAAATAAAAATAGAATGTAGAACTTCTTTACTGTTTCAAGTTTCAAGAAGCTAGCACAAACCGTGTTTGATTTAGAGTTCGAACTACATTTGTCAATATAGGAGAAAACAGAGTGAAACCTAAAAATTCAAACTGATACTCCAAAAGAATGCTTCAATCTAGGAGAACTAAACTTTGGCATCCAAGTGGGAATGGTGTACTGATCATTACTTGAATGTATCATGAAGATTGGATGAAAAAATATATGTTGAGATTTCAGGAGACTCTAGTGTGTTGGAAGTTTGGCAACCCCTTTCAGTATAAGTGTTATTCGCCAGTCCCAGCTTTAGGATACAAGAGGAAACAAACCTTAGAGATAGAACGTAGAACTACTTTATTGTGTCAAGTTTCAAGAAGCTAGCACAAACCGTGTTTGATTTAGAGTTCTAACTGCATCTGTCAATATAGGAGAAAACAGAGTGAAACCTATAATTTCTAACTGTTCCTGCAAACGAATGCTACAACCTAGAAGAACAAAACTTGGGCATCCAAGTTTGATTGGTGTACTGATCAATACTTGAAAGAATCATGAACATTGGATGAAAAAATATATGTTGAGATTTCAGGGGACCGTAGTTTTTTGGAAGCTTAACAACGCCTTTCATTGAAAGGGTTATTCGCCGGTCTCTGCTTAAGGCTACATCAAGAGGAAACAAACCTTAGAGATAGAACGTAGAACTACTTTATTGTGTCAAGTTTCAAGAAGCTAGCACAAACCATGTTTGATTTAGAGTTCGAACTGCATCTGTCAATATAGGAGAAAACAGAGTGAAAACTAAAAATTCAAACTGTTACTGCAAACGAATGCTTCAACCTAGGAGAACGAAACTTGAACA
>NW_027517169.1:0-47452 GCF_048772815.1 Callospermophilus lateralis
GAAACAAACCATAGAGATAGAACTTAGAACTACTTCATTTGGTCAAGTTTCAAGGAGCCTGCAAAACCGTGTTTGATTTAGAGTTTCAAACACATCTATCTATATAGCAGAAAACAGAGTGAAACCTAAAAATTCAAAATGATACTGGAAACGAACTCTTGAACCTAGAAGAGTGAAAATTGGGCAGCCAAGTGGGCTTAGTGAACTGATCATTACCACCAAGTATCATCAAGATTTGGTGAAAAAATGTTTGCTGAGATTTCAGCAAACTAGTAGTTTTTGGGAAGCTTGGCAACCCCTTTCAAACGAAAGTGTTTTTTCACCAGTTTTTGCATGGGATACTTCAAGAGGAAACAAACCATAGAGATAGAACTTAGAACTACTTCATTTGGTCAAGTTTCAAGGAGCCTGCAAAAACCGTGTTTGATTTAGAGTTTCAAACACATCTATCTATATAGCAGCAAACAGAGTGAAACCTAAAAAATTCAAAGTGTTACTGGAAACGAACGCTTGAACCTAGAAGAGTGAAAATTGGGCAGCCAAGTGGGCTTAGTGAACTGATCATTACCACCAAGTATCATGAAGATTTGGTGAAAAAATGTTTGCTGAGATTTCAGCAAACTAGTAGTTTTTTGGAAGCTTGGCAACCCCTTTCAAACAAAAGTGTTTTTTGCCAGTCTCTGCATGGGGTACTTCAAGAGGAAACAAACCATAGAGATAGAACTTAGAACTACTTCATTTTGTCAAGTTTCAAGGAGCTAGCACAAACCGTGTTTGATTTAGAATTCCAAACACAGCTATCTATGTTGGAGAAAACAGATTGAAACCTAAAAATTCAAACTGTTACTGGAAACGAAAGCTTCAACCTAGAAGAATAAAATTGGGCAGCCAAGTGGGCTTAGTGAACTGATCATTACCACCAAGTATCATCAAGATTTGGTGAAAAAATGTTTGCTGAGATTTAAGGAAACTAGTAGTTTTTTGGAAGCTTGGCAACCCCTTTCAAACGAAAGTGTTTTTCGCCAGTCTCTGCATGGGGTACTTCAAGAGGAAACAAACCATAGAGATAGAACTTAGAACTACTTCATTTTGTCAAGTTTCAAGGAGCTAGCACAAACCGTGTATGATTTAGAATTCCAAACACAGCTATCTATGTAGGAGAAAACAGAGTGAAACCTAAAAATTCAAACTGTTACTGGAAACAAACGCTTGAAGTTCGAAGAGTGAAAATTGGGCAGCCAAGTGGGCTTAGTGAACTGATCATTACCACCAAGTATCATGAAGATTTGGTGAAAAAATGTTTGCTGAGATTTCAGCAAACTAGTAGTGTTTTGGAAGCTTGGCAACCCCTTTAAAACGAAAGTGTTTTTTGCCAGTCTCTGCATGGGGTACTTCAAGAGGAAACAAACCATAGAGATAGAACTTAGAACTACTTCATTTGGTCAAGTTTCAAGGAGCTAGCACAAACCGTGTTTGATTTAGAATTCCAAACACAACTATCTATGTAGGAGAAAACAGAGTGAAACCTAAAAATTCAAAGTGTTGCTGGAAACAAACGCTTGAACCTAGAAGAGTGAAAATTGGGCAGCCAAGTGGGCTTAGTGAACTGATCATTACCACCAAGTATCATCAAGATTTGGTGAAAAAATATTTGCTGAGATTTCAGCAAACTAGTAGTTTTTTGGAAGCTTGGCAACCCCTTTCAAACGAAAGTGTTTTTCGCCAGTCTCTGCATGGGGTACATCAAGAGGAAACAAACCGTAGAGATAGAACTTAGAACTACTTCATTTGGTCAAGTTTCAAGGAGCTAGCACAAACCGTGTTTGATTTAGAATTCCAAACACAGCTATCTATGTAGGAGAAAACAGAGTGAAACCTAAAAATTCAAACTGTTACTGGAAACGAACGCTTGAAGCTAGAAGAGTGAAAATTGGGCAGCCAAGTGGTCTTAGTGAAGTGATCATTACCACCAAGTATCATGAAGATTTGGTGAAAAAATATTTGCTGAGATTTCAGCAAACTAGTAGTTTTTTGGAAGGTTGGCAACCCCTTTCAAACGAAAGTGTATTTCTCCAGTCTCTGCATGGGGTACTTCAAGAAGAAACAAACCATAGAGATAGAACTTAGAACTACTTCATTTTGTCAAGTTTCAAGGAGCTAGGAAAAACCGTGTTTGATTTAGAGTTTCAAACACATCTATCTATATAGCAGAAAACAGAGTGAAACCTAAAAAATTCAAAGTGATACTGGAAACGAACTCTTGAACCTAGAAGAGTGAAAATTGGGCAGCCAAGTGGGCTTAGTGAACTGATCATTACCACCAAGTATCATCAAGATTTGGTGAAAAAATATTTGCTGAGATTTCAGGAAACTAGTAGCTTTTTGGATCTTGGAAACCCCTTTCAAGCAAAAGTGTTTTTCGCCAGTCTCTGCATGGGGTACTTCAAGAGGAAACAAACCATAGAAATAGAACTTGGAACTACTTCATTTGGTCAAGTTTAAAGGAGCTAGCAAAAACCATGTTTGATTTAGAATTCCAAACACAGCTATCTATGTAGGAGAGAACAGAGTGAAACCTCAAAATTCAAACTGTTACTGGAAACGAATGCGTCAACCTAGATGAATAAAAATTCGGCTGCCAATTGGGCTTAGTGAACTGATCATTACCACCAAGTATCATCAAGATTTGGTGAAAAAATGTTTGCTGAGATTTCAGCAAACTAGTAGTTTTTGGGAAGCTTGGCAACCCCTTTCAAACGAAAGTGTTTTTCGCCAGTTTTTGCATGGGATACTTCAAGAGGAAACAAACCATAGAGATAGAACTTAGAACTACTTCATTTGGTCAAGTTTCAAGGAGCCTGCAAAAACCGTGTTTGATTTAGAGTTTCAAACACATCTATCTATGTAGCAGAAAACAGAGTGAAACCTAAAAATTCAAAGTGTTACTGGAAACGAACGCTTGAACCTAGAAGAGTGAAAATTGGGCAGCCAAGTGGGCTTAGTGAACTGATCATTACCACCAAGTATCATGAAGATTTGGTGAAAAAATGTTTGCTGAGATTTCAGCAAACTAGTAGTTTTTTGGAAGCTTGGCAACCCCTTTCAAACAAAAGTGTTTTTGCCAGTCTCTGCATGGGGTACTTCAAGAGGAAACAAACCATAGAGATAGAACTTAGAACTACTTCATTTTGTCAAGTTTCAAGGAGCTAGCACAAACCGTGTTTGATTTAGAATTCCAAACACAGCTATCTATAGGAGAAAACAGATTGAAACCTAAAAATTCAAACTGTTACTGGAAACGAAAGCTTCAACCTAGAAGAAAAAAATTGGGCAGCCAAGTGGGCTTAGTGAACTGATCATTACCACCAAGTATCATCAAGATTGGTGAAAAAATGTTTGCTGAGATTTAAGGAAACTAGTAGTTTTTTGGAAGCTTGGCAACCCCTTTCAAACGAAAGTGTTTTTCGCCAGTCTCTGCATGGGGTATTTCAAGAGGAAACAAACCATAGAGATAGAAATTAGAACTACTTCATTTTGTCAAGTTTCAAGGAGCTAGCACAAACCGTGTATGATTTAGAATTCCAAACACAGCTATCTATGTAGGAGAAAACAGAGTGAAACCTAAAAATTCAAACTGTTACTGGAAACAAACGCTTGAAGTTCGAAGAGTGAAAATTGGCAGCCAAGTGGGCTTAGTGAACTGATCATTACCACCAAGTATCATGAAGATTTGGTGAAAAAATGTTTGCTGAGATTTCAGCAAACTAGTAGTGTTTTGGAAGCTTGGCAACCCCTTTCAAACGAAAGTGTTTTTTGCCAGTCTCTGCATGGGGTACTTCAAGAGGAAACAAACCATAGAGATAGAACTTAGAACTTCTTCATTTTGTCAAGTTTCAAGGAGTTAGCACAAACCGTGTTTGATTTAGAATTCCAAACACAGCTATCTATGTAGGAGAAAACAGAGTGAAACCTAAAAATTCAAACTGTTACTGGAAACGAACGCTTGAAGCTAGAAGACTGAAAATTGGGCAGCCAAGTGGGGCTTAGTGAACTGATCATTACCACCAAGTATCATGAAGATTTGGTGAAAAAATGTGTGCTGAGATTTCAGCAAACTAGTAGTTTTTTGGAAGGTTGGCAACCCCTTTCAAACGAAAGTGTTTTTCGCCAGTCTCTGCATGGGGTACTTCAAGAAGAAACAAACCATAGAGATAGAACTTAGAACTACTTCATTTGGGTCAAGTTTCTAGGAGGTAGCAAAAACCGTGTTTGATTTAGAGTTTCAAACACATCTATCTATATAGCAGAAAACAGAGTGAAACCTAAAAATTCAAAGTGACACTGGAAACGAACTCTTGAACCTAGAAGAGTGAAAATTGGGCAGCCAAGTGGGCTTAGTGAACTGATCATTACCACCAAGTATCATCAAGATTTGGTGAAAAAATGTTTGCTGATATTTCAGGAAACTAGTAGCTTTTTGGAGCTTGGCGAACCCCTTTCAAGCAAAAGTGTTTTTCGCCAGTCTCTGCATGGGGTACTTCAAGAGGAAACAAACCATAGAAATAGAACATGGAACTACTTCATTTGGTCAAGTTTCAAGGAGCTAGCAAAAACCGTGTTTGATTTAGAATTCCAAACACAGCTATCTATAGGAGAAAACAGAGTGAAACCTAAAAATTCAAACTGTTACTGGAAACGAACGCTTGAAGCTAGAAGAGTGAAAATTGGGCAGCCAAATGGTCTTAGTGAAGTGATCATTACCACCAAGTATCATGAAGATTTGGTGAAAAAATATTTGCTGAGATTTCAGCAAACTAGTAGTTTTTGGAAGGTTGGCAACCCCTTTCAAACGAAAGTGTATTTCGCCAGTCTCTGCATGGGGTACTTCAAGAAGAAACAAACCATAGCGATAGAACTTAGAACTACTTCATTTTGTCAAGTTTCAAGGAGCTAGGAAAAACCGTGTTTGATTTAGAATTCCAAACACAGCTATCTATGTAGGAGAAAACAGAGTGAAACCTAAATATTCAAACTGTTACTGGAAACGAACGCTTGAAGCTAGAAGAGTGAAAATTGGGCAGCCAAATGGTCTTAGTGAAGTGATCATTACCACCAAGTATCATGAAGATTTGGTGAAAAAATGTTTGCTGAGATTTCAGCAAACTAGTAGTTTTTTGGAAGGTTGGCAACCCCTTTCAAACGAAACTGTATTTCGCCAGTCTCTGCATGGGGTACTACAAGAAGAAACAAACCATAGAGATAGAACATGGAACTACTTCATTTGGTCAAGTTTCAAGGAGCTAGGAAAAACCGTGTTTGATTTAGAGTTTCAAACACATCTATCTATATAGCAGAAAACAGAGTGAAAACTAAAAATTCAAAGTGATACTGGAAACGAACTCTTGAACCTAGAAGAGTGAAAATTGGGCAGCCAAGTGGGCTTAGTGAACTGATCATTACCACCAAGTATCATCAAGATTTGGTGAAAAAATATTTGCTGAGATTTCAGGAAACTAGTAGCTTTTTGGATCTTGGAAACCCCTTTCAAGCAAAAGTGTTTTTCGCCAGTCTCTGCATGGGGTACTTCAAGAGGAAACAAACCATAGAAATAGAACTTGGAACTACTTCATTTGGTCAAGTTTCAAGGAGCTAGCAAAAACCATGTTTGATTTAGAATTCCAAACACAGCTATCCATGTAGGAGAAAACAGAGTGAAACCTAAAAATTCAAACTGTTACTGGAAACGAATGCGTCAACCTAGATGAATAAAAATTCGTCAGCCAAGTGGGCTTAGTGAACTGATCATTACCACCAAGTATCATCAAGATTTGGTGAAAAAATGTTTGCTGAGATTTCAGCAAACTAGTAGTTTTTTGGAAGCTTGGCAACCCCTTTAAACGAAAGTGTTTTTTCGCCAGTCTCTGCATGGGGTACTTCAAGAGGAAACAAACTATAGAGATAGAACTTAGAACTACTACATTTGGTCAAGTTTCAAGGAGCTAGCACAAACCGTGTTTGATTTAGAGTTTCAAACACATCTATCTATGTTGCAGAAAAACAGAGTGAAACCTAAAAATTCAAAGTGTTACTGGAAACGAACGCTTGAACCTAGAAGAGTGAAAATTGGGCAGCCAAGTGGGCTTAGTGAACTGATCATTACCAACAAGTATCATCAAGATTTGGTAAAAAATGTTTGCTGAGATTTCAGCAAACTAGTAGTTTTTTGGAAGCTTGGCAACCCCTTTCAAACGAAAGTGTTTTTCGCCAGTCTCTGCATGGAGTACTTCAAGAGGAAACAAACCATAGAGATAGAACTTAGAACTACTTCATTTGGTCAAGTTTCAAGGAGCTAGCACAAACCGTGTTTGATTTAGAATTCCAAACACAGCTATCTATGTAGGAGAAAACAGAGTGAAACCTATAAATTCAAAGTGTTACTGGAAGCGAACGCTTGAACCTAGAAGAGTGAAAATTGGGCAGCCAAGAGTGCTTAGTGAACTGATCATTACCACCAAGTATCATCAAGATTTGGTGAAAAAATATTTGCTGAGATTTCAGGAAACTAGTAGCTTTTTGGATCTTGGCAACCCCTTTCAAGCAAAAGTGTTTTTCGCCAGACTCTGCATGGGGTACTTCAAGAGGAAACAAACCATAGAAATAGAACTTGGAACTACTTCATTTGGTCAAGTTTCAAGGAGCTAGCACAAACCGTGTTTGATTTAGAATTCCAAACACAGCTATCTATGTAGGAGAAAACAGAGTGAAACCTAAAAATTCAAACTGTTACTGGAAACGA
The DNA here is from genome assembly GCF_048772815.1 of Callospermophilus lateralis. Taxonomy (NCBI): domain Eukaryota; kingdom Metazoa; phylum Chordata; class Mammalia; order Rodentia; family Sciuridae; genus Callospermophilus; species Callospermophilus lateralis. Next base: position 6,797 of record NW_027517169.1, read on the forward strand.
ATGCGTCAACCTAGAAGAATAAAAATTGGGCACCAAGTGGGCTTAATGAACTGATCATTACCACCAAGTATCATGAAGATTTGGTGAAAAAATGTTTGCTGAGATTTCAGCAAACTAGTAGTGTTTTGGAAGCTTGGCAACCCCTTTCAAACCAAGTGTTTTTTGCCAGTCTCTGCATGGGGTAGTTCAAGAGGAAACAAACCATAGAGATAGAACTTAGAACTTCTTCATTTTGTCAAGTTTCAAGGAGCTAGCACAAACCGTGTTTGATTTAGAATTCCAAACACAGCTATCTATAGGAGAAAACAGAGTGAAACCTAAAAATTCAAACTGTTACTGGAAAGGAATGCTTCAACCTAGAAGAATAAAATTGGGCACCAAGTGGGGTTAGTGAACTGATCATTACCACCAAGTATCATCAAGATTTGGTGAAAAAATGTTTGCTGAGATTTAAGAAACTAGTAGTTTTTTGGAAGCTTGGTAACCCCTTTCAAACGAAAGTGTTTTTCGCCAGTCTCTGCATGGGGTACTTCAAGAGGAAACAAACCATAGAGATAGAACTTAGAACTACTTCATTTTGTCAAGTTTCAAGGAGCTAGCACAAACCGTGTTTGATTTAGAATTCCAAAGAGAGCTATCTATAGGAGAAAACAGAGTGAAACCTAAAAATTCAAAATGTTACTGGAAACGAATGCTTCAACCTAGAAGAATAAAAATTGGGCAGCCAAGTGGGCTTAGTGAACTGATCATTACCACCAAGTATCATCAAGATTTGGTGAAAAAAATGTTTGCTGAGATTTCAGCAAACTAGTAGTTTTTTGGAAGCTTCGCAACCCCTTTCAAACGAAAGTGTTTTTCACCAGTCTCTGCATGGGGTACTTCAAGAGGACACAAACCATAGAGATAGAACTTAGAACTACTTCATTTGGTAGAGTTTCAAGGAGCTAGCACAAACCGTGTTTGATTTAGAATTCCAAACACAACTATCTATGTAGGAGAAAACAGAGTGAAACCTAAAAATTCAAAGTGTTGCTGGAAACAAACGCTTGAACCTAGAAGAGTGAAAATTGGGCAGCCAAGTGGGCTTAGTGAACTGATCATTACCACCAAGTATCATCAAGATTTGGTGAAAAAATATTTGCTGAGATTTCAGCAAACTAGTAGTTTTTTGGAAGCTTGGCAACCCCTTTCAAACGAAAGTGTTTTTCGCCAGTCTCTGCATCGGGTACATCAAGAGGAAACAAACCATAGAGATAGAACTTAGAACTACTTCATTTGGTCAAGTTTCAAGGAGCTAGCACAAACCGTGTTTGATTTAGAATTCCAAACACAGCTATCTATGTAGAGAAAACAGAGTGAAACCTAAAAATTCAAACTGTTACTGGAAGCGAACGCTTGAAGCTAGAAGAGTGAAAAATTGGGCAGCCAAATGGTCTTAGTGAAGTGATCATTACCACCAAGTATCATGAAGATTTGGTGAAAAAAGGTTTGCTGAGATTTCAGCAAACTAGTAGTTTTTTGGAAGGTTGGCAACCCCTTTCAAACGAAAGTGTATTTCGCCAGTCTCTGCATGGGGTACTTCAAGAAGAAACAAACCATAGAGATAGAACTTAGAACTACTTCATTTTGTCAAGTTTCAAGGAGCTAGGAAAAACCGTGTTTGATTTAGAGTTTCAAACACATCTATCTATATAGCAGAAAACAGAGTGAAACCTAAAAATTCAAAGTGATACTGGAAACGAACTCTTGAACCTAGAAGAGTGAAAATTGGGCAGCCAAGTGGGCTTAGTGAACTGATCATTACCACCAAGTATCATCAAGATTTGGTGAAAAAATATTTGCTGAGATTTCAGGAAACTAGTAGCTTATTGGATCTTGGCAACCCCTTTCAAGCAAAAGTGTTTTTCGCCAGTCTCTGCATGGGGTACTTCAAGAGGAAACAAACCATAGAAATAGAACTTGGAACTACTTCATTTGGTCAAGTTTCAAGGAGCTAGCAAAAACCATGTTTGATTTAGAATTCCAAACACAGCTATCTATGTAAAAGAAAACAGAGTGAAACCTAAAAATTCAAACTGTTACTGGAAACGAATGCGTCAACCTGGATGAATAAAAATTCGGCAGCCAAGTGGGCTTAGTGAACTGATCATTACCACCAAGTATCAAGATTTGGTGAAAAAATGTTTGCTGAGATTTCAGCAAACTAGTAGTTTTTTGGAAGCTTGGCAACCCCTTTCAAACGAAAGTGTTTTTCGCCAGTCTCTGCATGGGGTACATCAAGAGGAAACAAACCATAGAGATAGAACTTAGAACTACTTCATTTGGTCAAGTTTCAAGGAGCTAGCACAAACCGTGTTTGATTTAGAATTCCAAACACAGCTATCTATGTAGGAGAAAACAGAGTGAAACCTAAGAATTCAAACTGTTACTGGAAACGAACGCTTGAAGCTAGAAGAGTGAAATATGGGCAGCAAAATGGTCTTAGTGAAGTGATCATTACCACCAAGTATCATGAAGATTTGGTGAAAAAATGTTTGCTGAGATTTCAGCAAACTAGTAGTTTTTTGGAAGGTTGGCAACCCCTTTCAAACGAAAGTGTATTTCGCCAGTCTCTGCATGGGGTACTTCAAGAAGAAACAAACCATAGAGATAGAACTTAGAACTACTTCATTTTGTCAAGTTTCAAGGAGCTAGGAAAAACCGTGTTTGATTTAGAGTTTCAAACACATCTATCTATATAGCAGAAAACAGAGTGAAACCTAAAAATTCAAAGTGATACTGGAAACGAACTCTTGAACCTAGAAGAGTGAAAATTGGGCAGCCAAGTGGGCTTAGTGAACTGATCATTACCACCAAGTATCATCAAGATTTGGTGAAAAAATGTTTGCTGAGATTTCAGCAAACTAGTAGTTTTTTGGAAGCTTGGCAACCCCTTTCAAACGAAAGTGTTTTTCGCCAGTCTCTGCATCGGGTACATCAAGAGGAAATAAACCATAGAGATAGAAATTAGAACTACTTCATTTGGTCAAGTTTCAAGGAGCTAGCACAAAACCGTGTTTGATTTAGAATTCCAAACACAGCTATCTATGTAGGAGAAAACAGAGTGAAACCTAAAAATTCAAACTGTTACTGGAAACGAATGCGTCAACCTAGATGAATAAAAATTCGGCAGCCAAGTGGGCTTAGTGAAGTGATCATTACCACCAAGTATCATGAAGATTTGGTGAAAAAATGTTTGCTGAGATTTCAGCAAACTAGTAGTTTTTTGGAAGGTTGGCAACCCCTTTCAAACGAAAGTGTATTTCGCCAGTCTCTGCATGGGGTACTTCAAGAAGAAACAAACCATAGCGATAGAACTTAGAACTACTTCATTTTGTGAAGTTTCAAGGAGCTAGGAAAAACCGTGTTTGATTTAGAATTCCAAACACAGCTATCTATGTAGGAGAAAACAGAGTGAAACCTAAAAAATTCAAACTGTTACTGGAAACGAACGCTTGAAGCTAGAAGAGTGAAAATTGGGCAGCCAAATGGTCTTAGTGAAGTGATCATTACCACCAAGTATCATGAAGATTTGGTGAAAAAATGTTTGCTGAGATTTCAGCAAACTAGTAGTTTTTTGGAAGTTTGGCAACCCCTTTCAAACGAAAGTGTATTTCGCCAGTCTCCTGCATGGGGTACTACAAGAAGAAACAAACAATAGAGATAGAACTTGGAACTACTTCATTTGGTCAAGTTTCAAGGAGCTAGGAAAAACCGTGTTTGATTTAGAGTTTCAAACACATCTATCTATATAGCAGAAAACAGAGTGAAACCTAAAAATTCAAAGTGATACTGGAAACGAACTCTTGAACCTAGAAGAGTGAAAATTGGGCAGCCAAGTGGGCTTAGTGAACTGATCATTACCACCAAGTATCATCAAGATTTGGTGAAAAAATATTTGCTAAGATTTCAGGAAACTAGTAGCTTTTTGGATCTTGGCAACCCCTTTCAAGCAAAAGTGTTTTTCGCCAGTCTCTGCATGGGGTACTTCAAGAGGAAACAAACCATAGAAATAGAACTTGGAACTACTTCATTTGGTCAAGTTTCAAGGAGCTAGCAAAAACCATGTTTGATTTAGAATTCCAAACACAGCTATCTATGTAGGAGAAAAACAGTGAAACCTAAAATTTCAAACTGTTACTGGAAACGAATGCGTCAACCTAGATGAATAAAAATTCGTCAGCCAAGTTGGCTTAGTGAACTGATCATTACCACCAAGTATCATCAAGATTTGGTGAAAAAATGTTTGCTGAGATTTCAGCAAACTAGTATTTTTTGGAAGCTTGGCAACCCCTTTCAAACGAAAGTGTTTTTCGCCAGTCTCTGCATGGGTACTTCAAGAGGAAACAAACTATAGAGATAGAACTTAGAAGTACTACATTTGGTCAAGTTTCAAGGAGCTAGCACAAACCGTGTTTGATTTAGAGTTTCAAACACATCTATCTATGTTGCAGAAAAACAGAGTGAAACCTAAAAATTCAAAGTGTTACTGGAAACGAACGCTTGAACCTAGAAGAGTGAAAATTGGGCAGCCAAGTGGGCTTAGTGAACTGATCTTTACCAACAAGTATCATCAAGATTTGGTAAAAATGTTTGCTGAGATTTCAGCAAACTAGTAGTTTTTTGGAAGCTTGGCAACCCCTTTCAAACGAAAGTGTTTTTCGCCAGTCTCTGCATGGAGTACTTTCAAGAGGAAACAAACCATAGAGATAGAACTTAGAACTACTTCATTTGGTCAAGTTTCAAGGAGCTAGCACAAACCGTGTTTGATTTAGAATTCCAAACACAGCTATCTATGTAGGAGAAAACAGAGTGAAACCTAAAAATTCAAAGTGTTACTGGAAACGAACGCTTGAACCTAGAAGAGTGATAATTGGGTAGCCAAGAGTGCTTAGTGAACTGATCATTACCACCAAGTATCATCAAGATTTGGTGAAAAAATATTTGCTGAGATTTCAGGAAACAAGTAGCTTTTTGGATCTTGGCAACCCCTTTCAAGCAAAAGTGTTTTTCGCCAGTCTCTGCATGGGGTACTTCAAGAGGAAACAAACCATAGAAATAGAACTTGGAACTACTTCATTTGGTCAAGTTTCAAGGAGCTAGCACAAACCGTGTTTGATTTAGAATTCCAAACACAGCTATCTATGTAGGAGAAAACAGAGTGAAACCTAAAAATTCAAACAGTTACTGGAAACGAATGCGTCAACCTAGATGAATAAAAATTCGGCAGCCAAGTGGGCTTAGTGAACTGATCATTACCACCAAGTATCATGAAGATTTGGTGAAAAAATGTTTGCTGAGATTTCAGCAAACTAGTAGTTTTTGGAAGCTTGGCAACCCCTTTCAAACGAAAGTGTTTTTCGCCAGTTTTTGCATGGGATACTTCAAGAGGAAACAAACCATAGAGATAGAACTTAGAACTACTTCATTTGGTCAAGTTTCAATGAGCCTGCAAAAACCGTGTTTGATTTAGAGTTTCAAACACATCTATCTATATAGCAGAAAAGAGAGTGAAACCTAAAAATTCAAAGTGTTACTGGAAACGAACGCTTGAACCTAGAAGAGTGAAAATTGGGCAGCCAAGTGGGCTTAGTGAACTGATCATTACCACCAAGTATCATGAAGATTTGGTGAAAAAATGTTTGCTGAGATTTCAGCAAACTAGTGGTGTTGAGGAAGCTTGGCAACCCCTTTCAAACCAAAGTGTTTTTTGCCAGTCTCTGCATGGGGTAGTTCAAGAGGAAACAAACCATAGGGATAGAACTTAGAACTTCTTCATTTTGTCAAGTTTCAAGGAGCTAGCACAAACCGTGTTTGATTTAGAATTCCAAACACAGCTATCTATAGGAGAAAACAGAGTGAAACCTAAAAATTCAAACTGTTACTGGAAAGGAATGCTTCAACCTAGAAGAATAAAAATTGGGCACCAAGTGGGCTTAGTGAACTGGTCATTACCACCAAGTATCATCAAGATTTGGTGAAAAAATGTTTGCTGAGATTTAAGAAACTAGTAGTTTTTTGGAAGGTTGGCAACCCCTTTCAAACGAAAGTGTTTTTCGCCACTCTCTGCATGGGGTACTTCAAGAGGAAACAAACCATAGAGATAGAACTTAGAACTACTTCATTTTGTCAAGTTTCAAGGAGCTAGCACAAACCGTGTTTGATTTAGAATTCCAAACAGAGCTATCTATAGGACAAAACAGAGTGAAACCTAAAAATTCAAACTGTTACTGGAAACGAATGCTTCAACCTAGAAGAATAAAAATTGGGCAGCCAAGTGGGCTTAGTGAACTGATCATTACCACCAAGTATCATCAAGATTTGGTGAAAAAATGTTTGCTGAGATTTCAGCAAACTAGTAGTTTTTTGGAAGCTTCGCAACCCCTTTCAAACGAAAGTGTTTTTCACCAGGCTCTGCATGGGGTACTTCAAGAGGACACAAAACATAGAGATAGAACTTAGAACTACTTCATTTGGTCAAGTTTCAAGGAGCTAGCACAAACCGTGTTTGATTTAGAATTCCAAACACAACTATCTATGTAGGAGAAAACAGAGTGAAACCTAAAAATTCAAAGTGTTGCTGGAAACAAACGCTTGAACCTAGAAGAGTGAAAATTGGGCAGCCAAGTGGGCTTAGTGAACTGATCATTACCACCAAGTATCATCAAGATTTGGTGAAAAAATATTTGCTGAGATTTCAGCAAACTAGTAGTTTTTTGGAAGCTTGGCAACCCCTTTCAAACGAAAGTGTTTTTCGTCAGTCTCTGCATGGGGTACATCAAGAAGAAACAAACCATAGAGATAGAACTTAGAACTACTTCATTTTGTCAAGTTTCAAGGAGCTAGGAAAAACCGTGTTTGATTTAGAGTTTCAAACACATCTATCTATATAGCAGAAAACAGAGTGAAACCTAAAAATTCAAAGTGATACTGGAAACGAACTCTTGAACCTAGAAGAGTGAAAATTGGGCAGCCAAGTGGGCTTAGTGAACTGATCATTACCACCAAGTATCATCAAGATTTGGTGAAAAAATATTTGCTGAGATTTCAGGAAACTAGTAGCTTTTTGGATCTTGGCAACCCCTTTCAAGCAAAAGTGTTTTTCGCCAGTCTCTGCATGGGGTACTTCAAGAGGAAACAAACCATAGAAATAGAACTTGGAACTACTTCATTTGGTCAAGTTTCAAGGAGCTAGCAAAAACCATGTTTGATTTAGAATTCCAAACACACCTATCTATGTAGGAGAGAACAGAGTGAAACCTCAAAATTCAAACTGTTACTGGAAACGAATGCGTCAACCTAGATGAATAAAAATTCGGCAGCCAATTGGGCTTAGTGAACTGATCATTACCACCAAGTATCATCAAGATTTGGTGAAAAAATGTTTGCTGAGATTTCAGCAAACTAGTAGTTTTTGGGAAGCTTGGCAACCCCTTTCAAACGAAACTGTTTTTCGCCAGTTTTTGCATGGGATACTTCAAGAGGAAACAAACCATAGAGATAGAACTTAGAACTACTTCATTTGGTCAAGTTTCAAGGAGCCTGCAAAAACCGTGTTTGATTTAGAGTTTCAAACACATCTATCTATATAGCAGCAAACAGAGTGAAACCTAAAAATTCAAAGTGTTACTGGAAACGAACGCTTGAACCTAGAAGAGTGAAAATTGGGCAGCCAAGTGGGCTTAGTGAACTGATCATTACCACCAAGTATCATGAAGATTTGGTGAAAAAATGTTTGCTGAGATTTCAGCAAACTAGTAGTTTTTTGGAAGCGTGGCAACCCCTTTCAAACAAAAGTGTTTTTTGCCAGTCTCTGCATGGGGTACTTCAAGAGGAAACAAACCATAGAGATAGAACTTAGAACTACTTCATTTTGTCAAGTTTCAAGGAGCTAGCACAAACCGTGTTTGATTTAGAATTCCAAACACAGCTATCTATAGGAGAAAACAGATTGAAACCTAAAAATTCAAACTGTTACTGGAAACGAAAGCTTCAACCTAGAAGAATAAAAATTGGGCAGCCAAGTGGGCTTAGTGAACTGATCATTACCACCAAGTATCATCAAGATTTGGTGAAAAAATGTTTGCTGAGATTTAAGGAAACTAGTAGTTTTTTGGAAGCTTGGCAACACCTTTCAAACGAAAGTGTTTTTCGCCAGTCTCTGCATGGGGTACTTCAAGAGGAAACAAACCATAGAGATAGAACTTAGAACTACTTCATTTTGTCAAGTTTCAAGGAGCTAGCACAAACCGTGTATGATTTAGAATTCCAAACACAGCTATCTATGTAGGAGAAAACAGAGTGAAACCTAAAAATTCAAACTGTTACTGGAAACAAACGCTTGAAGTTCGAAGAGTGAAAATTGGGCAGCCAAGTGGGCTTAGTGAACTGATCATTACCACCAAGTATCATGAAGATTTGGTGAAAAAATGTTTGCTGAGATTTCAGCAAACTAGTAGTGTTTTGGAAGCTTGGCAACCCCTTTCAAACGAAAGTGTTTTTTGAAAGTCTCTGCATGGGGTACTTCAAGAGGAAACAAACCATAGAGATAGAACTTAGAACTACTTCATTTGGTCAAGTTTCAAGGAGCTAGCACAAACCGTGTTTGATTTAGAATTCCAAACACAACTATCTATGTAGGAGAAAACAGAGTGAAACCTAAAAATTCAAAGTGTTGCTGGAAACAAACGCTTGAACCTAGAAGAGTGAAAATTGGGCAGCCAAGTGGGCTTAGTGAACTGATCATTACCACCAAGTATCATCAAGATTTGGTGAAAAAATATTTGCTGAGATTTCAGCAAACTAGTAGTTTTTTGGAAGCTTGGCAACCCCTTTCAAACGAAAGTGTTTTTCGCCAGTCTCTGCATGGGGTACATCAAGAGGAAACAAACCGTAGAGATAGAATTTAGAACTACTTCATTTGGTCAAGTTTCAAGGAGCTAGCACAAACCGTGTTTGATTTAGAATTCCAAACACAGCTATCTATGTAGGAGAAAACAGAGTGAAACCTAAAAATTCAAACTGTTACTGGAAACGAACGCATGAAGCTAGAAGAGTGAAAATTGGGCAGCCAAGTGGTCTTAGTGAAGTGATCATTACCACCAAGTATCATGAAGATTTGGTGAAAAAATATTTGCTGAGATTTCAGCAAACTAGTAGTTTTTTGGAAGGTTGGCAACCCCTTTCAAACGAAAGTGTATTTCTCCAGTCTCTGCATGGGGTACTTCAAGAAGAAACAAACCATAGAGATAGAACTTAGAACTACTTCATTTTGTCAAGTTTCAAGGAGCTAGGAAAAACCGTGTTTGATTTAGAGTTTCAAACACATCTATCTACATAGCAGAAAACAGAGTGAAACCTAAAAATTCAAAGTGATACTGGAAACGAACTCTTGAACCTAGAAGAGTGAAAATTGGGCAGCCAAGTGGGCTTAGTGAACTGATCATTACCACCAAGTATCATCAAGATTTGGTGAAAAAATATTTGCTGAGATTTCAGGAAACTAGTAGCTTTTTGGATCTTGGCAACCCCTTTCAAGCAAAAGTGTTTTTCGCCAGTCTCTGCATGGGGTACTTCAAGAGGAAACAAACCATAGAAATAGAACTTGGAACTACTTCATTTGGTCAAGTTTAAAGGAGCTAGCAAAAACCATGTTTGATTTAGAATTCCAAACACAGCTATCTATGTAGGAGAGAACAGAGTGAAACCTCAAAATTCAAACTGTTACTGGAAACGAATGCGTCAACCTAGATGAATAAAAATTCGGCTGCCAATTGGGCTTAGTGAACTGATCATTACCACCAAGTATCATCAAGATTTGGTGAAAAAATGTTTGCTGAGATTTCAGCAAACTAGTAGTTTTTTGGAAGCTTGGCAACCCCTTTCAAACAAAAGTGTTTTTTGCCAGTCTCTGCATGGGGTACTTCAAGAGGAAACAAACCATAGAGATAGAACTTAGAACTACTTCATTTTGTCAAGTTTCAAGGAGCTAGCACAAACCGTGTTTGATTTAGAATTCCAAACACAGCTATCTATAGGAGAAAACAGATTGAAACCTAAAAATTCAAACTGTTACTGGAAACGAAAGCTTCAACCTAGAAGAAAAAAATTGGGCAGCCAAGTGGGCTTAGTGAACTGATCATTACCACCAAGTATCATCAAGATTTGGTGAAAAAATGTTTGCTGAGATTTAAGGAAACTAGTAGTTTTTTGGAAGCTTGGCAACCCCTTTCAAACGAAAGTGTTTTTCGCCAGTCTCTGCATGGGGTACTTCAAGAGGAAACAAACCATAGAGATAGAACTTAGAACTACTTCATTTTGTCAAGTTTCAAGGAGCTAGCACAAACCGTGTATGATTTAGAATTCCAAACACAGCTATCTATGTAGGAGAAAACAGAGTGAAACCTAAAAATTCAAACTGTTACTGGAAACAAACGCTTGAAGTTCGAAGAGTGAAAATTGGGCAGCCAAGTGGGCTTAGTGAACTGATCATTACCACCAAGTATCATGAAGATTTGGTGAAAAAATGTTTGCTGAGATTTCAGCAAACTAGTAGTGTTTTGGAAGCTTGGCAACCCCTTTCAAACGAAAGTGTTTTTTGCCAGTCTCTGCATGGGGTACTTCAAGAGGAAACAAACCATAGAGATAGAACTTAGAACTTCTTCATTTTGTCAAGTTTCAAGGAGTTAGCACAAACCGTGTTTGATTTAGAATTCCAAACACAGCTATCTATGTAGGAGAAAACAGAGTGAAACCTAAAAATTCAAACTGTTACTGGAAACGAACGCTTGAAGCTAGAAGACTGAAAATTGGGCAGCCAAGTGGGCTTAGTGAACTGATCATTACCACCAAGTATCATCAAGATTTGGTGAAAAAATGTTTGCTGAGATTTAAGGAAACTAGTAGTTTTTTGGAAGCTTGGCAACACCTTTCAAACGAAAGTGTTTTTCGCCAGTCTCTGCATGGGGTACTTCAAGAGGAAACAAACCATAGAGATAGAACTTAGAACTACTTCATTTTGTCAAGTTTCAAGGAGCTAGCACAAACCGTGTTTGATTTAGAATTCCAAACACAACTATCTATGTAGGAGAAAACAGAGTGAAACCTAAAAATTCAAAGTGTTGCTGGAAACAAACGCTTGAACCTAGAAGAGTGAAAATTGGGCAGCCAAGTGGGCTTAGTGAACTGATCATTACCACCAAGTATCATCAAGATTTGGTGAAAAAATATTTGCTGAGATTTCAGCAAACTAGTAGTTTTTTGGAAGCTTGGCAACCCCTTTCAAACGAATGTGTTTTTCGCCAGTCTCTGCATGGGGTACATCAAGAGGAAACAAACCGTAGAGATAGAACTTAGAACTACTTCATTTGGTCAAGTTTCAAGGAGCTAGCACAAACCGTGTTTGATTTAGAATTCCAAACACAGCTATCTATGTAGGAGAAAACAGAGTGAAACCTAAAAATTCAAACTGTTACTGGAAACGAACGCATGAAGCTAGAAGAGTGAAAATTGGGCAGCCAAGTGGTCTTAGTGAAGTGATCATTACCACCAAGTATCATGAAGATTTGGTGAAAAAATATTTGCTGAGATTTCAGCAAACTAGTAGTTTTTTGGAAGGTTGGCAACCCCTTTCAAACGAAAGTGTATTTCTCCAGTCTCTGCATGGGGTACTTCAAGAAGAAACAAACCATAGAGATAGAACTTAGAACTACTTCATTTTGTCAAGTTTCAAGGAGCTAGGAAAAACCGTGTTTGATTTAGAGTTTCAAACACATCTATCTACATAGCAGAAAACAGAGTGAAACCTAAAAATTCAAAGTGATACTGGAAACGAACTCTTGAACCTAGAAGAGTGAAAATTGGGCAGCCAAGTGGGCTTAGTGAACTGATCATTACCACCAAGTATCATCAAGATTTGGTGAAAAAATATTTGCTGAGATTTCAGGAAACTAGTAGCTTTTTGGATCTTGGCAACCCCTTTCAAGCAAAAGTGTTTTTCGCCAGTCTCTGCATGGGGTACTTCAAGAGGAAACAAACCATAGAGATAGAACTTGGAACTACTTCATTTGGTCAAGTTTAAAGGAGCTAGCAAAAACCATGTTTGATTTAGAATTCCAAACACAGCTATCTATGTAGGAGAGAACAGAGTGAAACCTCAAAATTCAAACTGTTACTGGAAACGAATGCGTCAACCTAGATGAATAAAAATTCGGCTGCCAATTGGGCTTAGTGAACTGATCATTACCACCAAGTATCATCAAGATTTGGTGAAAAAATGTTTGCTGAGATTTCAGCAAACTAGTAGTTTTTTGGAAGCTTGGCAACCCCTTTCAAACAAAAGTGTTTTTTGCCAGTCTCTGCATGGGGTACTTCAAGAGGAAACAAACCATAGAGATAGAACTTAGAACTACTTCATTTTGTCAAGTTTCAAGGAGCTAGCACAAACCGTGTTTGATTTAGAATTCCAAACACAGCTATCTATAGGAGAAAACAGATTGAAACCTAAAAATTCAAACTGTTACTGGAAACGAAAGCTTCAACCTAGAAGAAAAAAATTGGGCAGCCAAGTGGGCTTAGTGAACTGATCATTACCACCAAGTATCATCAAGATTTGGTGAAAAAATGTTTGCTGAGATTTAAGGAAACTAGTAGTTTTTTGGAAGCTTGGCAACCCCTTTCAAACGAAAGTGTTTTTCGCCAGTCTCTGCATGGGGTACTTCAAGAGGAAACAAACCATAGAGATAGAACTTAGAACTACTTCATTTTGTCAAGTTTCAAGGAGCTAGCACAAACCGTGTATGATTTAGAATTCCAAACACAGCTATCTATGTAGGAGAAAACAGAGTGAAACCTAAAAATTCAAACTGTTACTGGAAACAAACGCTTGAAGTTCGAAGAGTGAAAATTGGGCAGCCAAGTGGGCTTAGTGAACTGATCATTACCACCAAGTATCATGAAGATTTGGTGAAAAAATGTTTGCTGAGATTTCAGCAAACTAGTAGTGTTTTGGAAGCTTGGCAACCCCTTTCAAACGAAAGTGTTTTTTGCCAGTCTCTGCATGGGGTACTTCAAGAGGAAACAAACCATAGAGATAGAACTTAGAACTTCTTCATTTTGTCAAGTTTCAAGGAGTTAGCACAAACCGTGTTTGATTTAGAATTCCAAACACAGCTATCTATGTAGGAGAAAACAGAGTGAAACCTAAAAATTCAAACTGTTACTGGAAACGAACGCTTGAAGCTAGAAGACTGAAAATTGGGCAGCCAAGTGGGCTTAGTGAACTGATCATTACCACCAAGTATCATCAAGATTTGGTGAAAAAATGTTTGCTGAGATTTAAGGAAACTAGTAGTTTTTTGGAAGCTTGGCAACACCTTTCAAACGAAAGTGTTTTTCGCCAGTCTCTGCATGGGGTACTTCAAGAGGAAACAAACCATAGAGATAGAACTTAGAACTACTTCATTTTGTCAAGTTTCAAGGAGCTAGCACAAACCGTGTTTGCTTTAGAATTCCAAACACAACTATCTATGTAGGAGAAAACAGAGTGAAACCTAAAAATTCAAAGTGTTGCTGGAAACAAACGCTTGAACCTAGAAGAGTGAAAATTGGGCAGCCAAGTGGGCTTAGTGAACTGATCATTACCACCAAGTATCATCAAGATTTGGTGAAAAAATATTTGCTGAGATTTCAGCAAACTAGTAGTTTTTTGGAAGCTTGGCAACCCCTTTCAAACGAAAGTGTTTTTCGCCAGTCTCTGCATGGGGTACATCAAGAGGAAACAAACCGTAGAGATAGAACTTAGAACTACTTCATTTGGTCAAGTTTCAAGGAGCTAGCACAAACCGTGTTTGATTTAGAATTCCAAACACAGCTATCTATGTAGGAGAAAACAGAGTGAAACCTAAAAATTCAAACTGTTACTGGAAACGAACGCATGAAGCTAGAAGAGTGAAAATTGGGCAGCCAAGTGGTCTTAGTGAAGTGATCATTACCACCAAGTATCATGAAGATTTGGTGAAAAAATATTTGCTGAGATTTCAGCAAACTAGTAGTTTTTTGGAAGGTTGGCAACCCCTTTCAAACGAAAGTGTATTTCTCCAGTCTCTGCATGGGGTACTTCAAGAAGAAACAAACCATAGAGATAGAACTTAGAACTACTTCATTTTGTCAAGTTTCAAGGAGCTAGGAAAAACCGTGTTTGATTTAGAGTTTCAAACACATCTATCTACATAGCAGAAAACAGAGTGAAACCTAAAAATTCAAAGTGATACTGGAAACGAACTCTTGAACCTAGAAGAGTGAAAATTGGGCAGCCAAGTGGGCTTAGTGAACTGATCATTACCACCAAGTATCATCAAGATTTGGTGAAAAAATATTTGCTGAGATTTCAGGAAACTAGTAGCTTTTTGGATCTTGGCAACCCCTTTCAAGCAAAAGTGTTTTTCGCCAGTCTCTGCATGGGGTACTTCAAGAGGAAACAAACCATAGAGATAGAACTTGGAACTACTTCATTTGGTCAAGTTTAAAGGAGCTAGCAAAAACCATGTTTGATTTAGAATTCCAAACACAGCTATCTATGTAGGAGAGAACAGAGTGAAACCTCAAAATTCAAACTGTTACTGGAAACGAATGCGTCAACCTAGATGAATAAAAATTCGGCTGCCAATTGGGCTTAGTGAACTGATCATTACCACCAAGTATCATCAAGATTTGGTGAAAAAATGTTTGCTGAGATTTCAGCAAACTAGTAGTTTTTTGGAAGCTTGGCAACCCCTTTCAAACAAAAGTGTTTTTTGCCAGTCTCTGCATGGGGTACTTCAAGAGGAAACAAACCATAGAGATAGAACTTAGAACTACTTCATTTTGTCAAGTTTCAAGGAGCTAGCACAAACCGTGTTTGATTTAGAATTCCAAACACAGCTATCTATAGGAGAAAACAGATTGAAACCTAAAAATTCAAACTGTTACTGGAAACGAAAGCTTCAACCTAGAAGAAAAAAATTGGGCAGCCAAGTGGGCTTAGTGAACTGATCATTACCACCAAGTATCATCAAGATTTGGTGAAAAAATGTTTGCTGAGATTTAAGGAAACTAGTAGTTTTTTGGAAGCTTGGCAACCCCTTTCAAACGAAAGTGTTTTTCGCCAGTCTCTGCATGGGGTACTTCAAGAGGAAATAAACCATAGAGATAGAACTTAGAACTACTTCATTTTGTCAAGTTTCAAGGAGCTAGCACAAACCGTGTATGATTTAGAATTCCAAACACAGCTATCTATGTAGGAGAAAACAGAGTGAAACCTAAAAATTCAAACTGTTACTGGAAACAAACGCTTGAAGTTCGAAGAGTGAAAATTGGGCAGCCAAGTGGGCTTTGTGAACTGATCATTACCACCAAGTATCATGAAGATTTGGTGAAAAAATGTTTGCTGAGATTTCAGCAAACTAGTAGTGTTTTGGAAGATGGCAACCCCTTTCAAACGAAAGTGTTTTTTGCCAGTCTCTGCATGGGGTACTTCAAGAGGAAACAAACCATAGAGATAGAACTTAGAACTTCTTCATTTTGTCAAGTTTCAAGGAGTTAGCACAAACCGTGTTTGATTTAGAATTCCAAACACAGCTATCTATGTAGGAGAAAACAGAGTGAAACCTAAAAATTCAAACTGTTACTGGAAACGAACGCTTGAAGCTAGAAGACTGAAAATTGGGCAGCCAAGTGGGCTTAGTGAACTGATCATTACCACCAAGTATCATGAAGATTTGGTGAAAAAATGTGTGCTGAGATTTCAGCAAACTAGTAGTTTTTTGGAAGGTTGGCAACCCCTTTCAAACGAAAGTGTTTTTCGCCAGTCTCTGCATGGGGTATTTCAAGAAGAAACAAACCATAGAGATAGAACTTAGAACTACTTCATTTGGTCAAGTTTCTAGGAGGTAGCAAAAACCGTGTTTGATTTAGAGTTTCAAACACATCTATCTATATAGCAGAAAACAGAGTGAAACCTAAAAATTCAAAGTGACACTGGAAACGAACTCTTGAACCTAGAAGAGTGAAAATTGGGCAGCCAAGTGGGCTTAGTGAACTGATCATTACCACCAAGTATCATCAAGATTTGGTGAAAAAATGTTTGCTGAGATTTCAGGAAACTAGTAGCTTTTTGGAGCTTGGCAACCCCTTTCAAGCAAAAGTGTTTTTCGCCAGTCTCTGCATGGGGTACTTCAAGAGGAAACAAACCATAGAAATAGAACATAGAACTACTTCATTTGGTCAAGTTTCAAGGAGCTAGCAAAAACCGTGTTTGATTTAGAATTCCAAACACAGCTATCTATAGGAGAAAACAGAGTGAAACCTAAAAATTCAAACTGTTACTGGAAACGAATGCTTCAAACTAGAAGAATAAAAATTGGGCACCAAGTGGGCTTAGTGAACTGATCATTACCACCAGGTATCATCAAGATTTGGTGAAAAAATGTTTGCTGAGATTTAAGAAACTATTAGTTTTTTGGAAGCTTGGAAACCCCTTTCAAACGAAAGTGTTTTTCGCCAGTCTCTGCATGGGGTACTTCAAGAGGAAACAAACCATAGAGATAGAACATAGAACTACTTCATTTGGTCAAGTTTCAAGGAGCTAGCACAAACCGTGTTTGATTTAGAATTCCAAACACAGCTATCTATGTAGGAGAAAACAGAGTGAAACCTAAAAATTCAAACTGTTACTGGAAACGAACGCTTGAAGCTAGAAGAGTGAAAATTGGGCAGCCAAGTGGGCTTAGTGAACTGATCATTACCACCAAGTATCATGAAGATTTGGTGAAAAAATGTGTGCTGAGATTTCAGCAAACTAGAATTTTTTTGGAAGGTTGGCAACCCCTTTCAAACGAAAGTGTTTTTCGCCAGTCTCTGCATGGGGTACTTTAAGAAGAAACAAACCATAGAGATAGAACTTAGAACTACTTCATTTGGTCAAGTTTCAAGGAGGTAGCAAAAACCGTGTTTGATTTAGAGTTTCAAACACATCTATCTATATAGCAGAAAACAGAGTGAAACCTAAAAATTCAAAGTGATACTGGAAACGAACTCTTGAACCTAGAAGAGTGAAAATTGGGCAGCCAAGTGGGCTTAGTGAACTGATCATTACCACCAAGTATCATCAAGGTTTGGTGAAAAAATGTTTGCTGAGATTTCAGGAAACTAGTAGCTTTTTGGAGCTTGGCAACCCCTTTCAAGCAAAACTGTTTTTCACCAGTCTCTGCATGGGGTACATCAAGAGGAAACAAACCATAGAGATAGAACTTAGAACTTCTTCATTTTTTCAAGTTTCAAGGAGCTAGCACAAACCGTGTTTGATTTAGAATTCCAAACACAGCTATCTATGTAGGAGAAAACAGAGTGAAACCTAAAAATTCAAACTGTTACTGGAAACGAACTCTTGAAGGTAGAAGAGTGAAAATTGGGCAGCCAAGTGGGCTTAGTGAACTGATCATTTCCACCAAGTATCATGAAGATTTGGTGAAAAAATGTTTGCGGAGAAATCAGCAAACTAGTAGTTTTTTGAAAGCTTGGCAACCCCTTTCAAACGAAAGTGTTTTTTGCCAGTCTCTGCATGGGGTACTTCAAGAGGAAACAATACATAGAGATAGAACTTAGAACAACTTCATTTTGTCAAGTTTAGAAGAGCTAGCACAAACCGTGTTTGATTTAGAATTCCAAACACAGCTATCTATAGGAGAAAACAGAGTGAAACCTAAAAATTCAAACTGTTACTGGAAACGAATGCTTCAACCTAGAAGAATAAAAATTGGGCAGCCAAGTGGGCTTAGTGAACTGATCATTACCACCAAGTATCATCAAGATTTGGTGAAAAAATGTTTGCTGAGATTTCAGCAAACTATTAGTTTTTTGGAAGATTGGCAACCCTTTTCAAACAAAAGTGTTTTTCGAAAGTCTCTGCATGGAGTACTTCAAGAGGAAACAAACCATATAGATAGAACTTAGAACTACTTTATTTGGTCAAGTTTCAAGGAGCTAGCACAAACCGTGTTTGATTTAGAATTCCAAACACAGCTATCTCTGTAGGAGAAAACATAGTGAAACCTAAAAATTCAAACTGTTACTGGAAACGAACGCTTGAAGCTAGAAGAGTGAAAATTGGGCAGCCAAGTGGGCTTAGTGAACTGATTATTACCACCAAGTATCATGAAGATTTGGTGAAAAAATGTTTGCTGAGATTTCAGGAAACTAGTAGTTTTTTGGAAGCTTGGCAACCCCTTTCAAACGAAAGTGTTTTTCGCCAGGCTCTGCATGGGGTACTTCAAGAGGAAACAAACCATAGAGATAGAACTTAGAACTACTTCATTTTGTCAAGTTTCAAGGAGCTAGCACAAACCGTGTTTGATTTAGAATTCCAAACAGAGCTATCTATAGGAGAAAACAGAGTGAAACCTAAAAATTCCAACTGTTACTGGAAACGAATGCTTCAACCTAGAAGAATAAAAATTGGGCAGCCAATTGGGCTTATTGTACTGATCATTACCAACAAGTATCATCAAGATTTGGTGAAAAAATGTTTGCTGAGATTTCAGCAAACTAGTAGTTTTTTGGAAGCTAGGCAACCCCTTTCAAACGAAAGTGATTTTTGCCAGTCTCTGCATGGGGTACTTCAAGAGGAAACAAACCATAGAGATAGAACTTAGAACTACTTCATTTGGTCAAGTTTCAAGGAGCTAGCACAAACCGTGTTTGATTTAGAATTCCAAACACAGCTATCTATATGGGAGAAAACAGAGTGAAACTTAAAATTCAAACTGTTACTGGAAACGAATGCTTCAACCTAGAAGAATAAAAATTGGGCAGCCAAGTGGGCTTAGTGAACTGATCATTACCACCAAGTATCATCAAGATTTGGTGAAAAAATGTTTGCTGAGATTTCAGCAAACTAGTAGTTTTTTGGAAGCTTCGCAACCCCTTTCAAACGAAAGTGTTTTTCACCAGTCTCTGCATGGGGTACTTCAAGAGGAAACAAACCATAGAGATAGAACTTAGAACTACTTCATTTGGTCAAGTTTCAAGGAGCTAGCACAAACCGTGTTTGTTTTAGAATTCCAAACACAACTATCTATGTAGGAGAAAAAAGAGTGAAACCTAAAAATTCAAAGTGTTACTGGAAACGAACGCTTGAACCTAGAAGAGTGAAAATTGGGCAGCCAAGTGGGCTTAGTGAACTGATCATTACCACCAAGTATCATCAAGATTTGGTGAAAAAATATTTGCTGAGATTTCAGCAAACTAGTAGTTTTTTGGAAGCTTGGCAACCCCTTTCAAACGAAAGTGTTTTTTGCCAGTCTCTGCATGGGGTACTTCAAGAGGAATCAAACCATAGAGATAGAACTTAGAACTACTTCATTTGGTCATGTTTCAAGGAGCTAGCACAAACCGTGTTTGATTTAGAATTCCAAACACAGCTATCAATGTAGGAGAAAACAGAGTGAAACCTAAAAATTCAAACTGTTACTGGAAACGAACGCTTGAAGCTAGAAGTGTGAAAATTGGGCAGCCAAGTGGGCTTAGTGAACTGATCATTACCACCAAGTATCATGAAGATTTGGTGAAAAAATGTTTGCTGAGATTTCAGGAAACTAGTAGTTTTTTGGAAGCTTGGCAACCCCTTTCAAACGAAAGTGTTCTTCGCCAGTCTCTGCATGGGGTACTTCAAGAGGAAACAAACCATAGAGATAGAACTTAGAACTACTTCATTTGGTCAAGTTTCAAGGAGCTAGCAAAAACCGTGTTTGATTTAGAATTCCAAACACAGCTATCTATGTAGGAGAAAACAGAGTGAAACCTAAAAATTCAAACTGTTACTGGAAACGAATGCGTCAACCTAGAAGAATAAAAATTGGGCAGAGTAGTGGGCTTAGTGAACTGATCATTACCACCAAGTATCATCAAGAGTTGGTGAAAAAATGTTTGCTGAGATTTCAGCAAACTAGTAGTTTTTGGGAAGCTTGGCAACCCCTTTCAAACGAAAGTGTTTTTCGCCAGTCTTTGCATGGGATACTTCAAGAGGAAACAAACCATAGAGACAGAACTTAGAACTACTTCATTGGGTCAAGTTTCAAGGAGCCTGCAAAAACCGTGTTTGATTTAGAGTTTCAAACACATCTATCTATATAGCAGAAAACCGAGTGAAAACTAAAAATTCAAAGTGTTACTGGAAACGAACGCTTGAACCTAGAAGAGTGAAAATTGGGCAGCCATGTGGGCTTAGTGAATTGATCATTACCACCAAGTATCATGAAGATTTGGTGAAAAATTGTTTGCTGAGATTTCAGCAAACTAGTAGTGTTTTGGAAGCTTAGCAACCCCTTTCAAACGAAAGTGTTTTTTGCCAGTCTCTGCATGGGGTACTTCAAGAGGAAACAACCATAGAGATAGAACTTAGAACTTCTTCATTTTGTCAAGTTTCAAGGAGCTAGCACAAACCGTGTTTGATTTAGAATTCCAAACACAGCTATCTATGTAGGAGAAAACAGAGTGAAACCTAAAAATTCAAACTGTTACTGGAAACGAACGCTTGAAGGTAGAAGAGTGAAAATTGGGCAGCCAAGTGGGTTTAGTGATCTGATCCTTACCACCAAGTATCATGAAGATTTGGTGAAAAAATGTTTGCTGAGAAATCAGCAAACTTGTAGATTTTTGAAAGCTTGGCAACCCCTTTCAAACGAAAGTGTTTTTTGCCAGTCTCTGCATGGGGTACTTCAAGAGGAAACAAACCATAGAGATAGAACTTAGAACTACTTCATTTTGTCAAGTTTAGAAGAGCTAGCACAAACCGTGTTTGATTTAGAATTCCAAACAAAGCTATCTATAGGAGAAAACAGAGTGAAACCTAAAAATTCAAACTGTTACTGGAAACGAATGCTTCAACCTAGAAGAATAAAAATTGGGCAGCCAAGTGGGCTTAGTGTACTGACCCTTACCACCAAGTGTCATCAAAATTTGGTGAAAAAAATGTTTGATGAGATTTCAGCAAACTAGTAGTTTTTTGGAAGCTTGGCAACCCCTTTCAAACAAAAGTGTTTTTCACCAGTCTCTGCATGGGGTACTTCAAGAGGAAACAAACCATAGAGATAGAACTTAGAACTACTTCATTTGGTCAAGTTTCAAGAAGCTAGCACAAACCTTGTTTGATTTAGAATTCCAAACACAGCTATCTATGTAGGAGAAAACAGAGTGACACCTAAAAATTCAAACTGTCACTGGAATCAAACGCTTGAAGTTAGAAGAGTGAAAATTGGGCAGCCAAGTGGGCTTAGTGAACTGATCATTACCACCAAGTATCATGAAGATTAGGTGAAAAAATGTTTGCTGAGATTTCAGCAAACTAGTAGTTTTTTGGAAGCTTGGCAACCCCTTTCAAATGAAAGTGTTTTTTGCCAGTCTCTGCATGGGGTACTTCAAGAGGAAACAAACCATACAGATAGAACTTAGAACTACTTCATTTGTTCAAGTTTCATGGAGCTAGCACAATCCGTGTTTGATTTAGAATTCCAAACACAGCTATCTATGTAGGAGAAAACAGAGTGAAACGTAAAAATTCAAACTGTTACTGGAAACGAATGCTTCAACCTAGAAGAATAAAAATTGGGCAGCCAAGTGGGCTTAGTGAACTGATCATTACCAACAAGTATCATCAAGATTTGGTGAAAAAATGTTTGCTGAGATTTCAGCAAACTAGTAGTTTTTTGGAAGCTTGGCAACCATTTCAAACGAAAGTGTTCTTCGCCAGTCTCTGCATGGGGTACTTCAAGAGGAAACAAACCATAGTGATAGAACTTAGAACTACTTCATTTGGTCAAGTTTCAAGGAGCCTGCAAAAACCGTGTTTGATTTAGAGTTTCAAACATATCTATCTATATAGCAGAAAACAGAGTGAAACCTAAAAATTCAAAGTGTTACTGGAAACGAACGCTTGAACCTAGAAGAGTGAAAATTGAGCAGCCAAGTGGGCTTAGTGAACTGATCATTACCACCAAGTATCATGAAGATTTGGTGAAAAAATGTTTGCTGAGATATCAGCAAACTAGTAGTGTTTTGGAAGCTTGGCAACCCCTTTCAAACGAAAGTGTTTTTTGCCAGTCTCTGCATGGGGTACTTCAAGAGGAAACAACCATAGAGATAGAACTTAGAACTTCTTCATTTTGTCAAGTTTCAAGGAGCTAGCACAAACCGTGTTTGATTTAGAATTCCAAACACAGCTATCTATGTAGGAGAAAACAGAGTGAAACCTAAAAATTCAAACTGTTACTGGAAACGAACGCTTGAAGGTAGAAGAGTGAAAATTGGGCAGCCAAGTGGTCTTAGTGAACTGATCATTACCACCAAGTATCATGAAAATTTGTTGAAAAAATGTTTGCTGAGAAATCAGCAAACTAGTAGTTTTTTGAAAGCTTGGCAACCCCTTTCAAACGAAAGTGTTTTTTGCCAATCTCTGCATGGGGTATTTCAAGAGGAAACAAACCATATAGATAGAACTTAGAACTACTTCATTTTGTCAAGTTTAGAAGAGCTAGCACAAACCGTGTTTGATTTAGAATTCCAAACACAGCTATCTATAGGAGAAAACAGAGTGAAACCTAAATATTCAAACTGTTACTGGAAACGAATGCTTCAACCTAGAAGAATAAAAATTGGGCAGCCAAGTGGGCTTAGTGAACTGACCCTTACCACCAAGTATCATCAAGATTTGATGAAAAAAATGTTTGCTGAGATTTCAGCAAACTAGTAGTTTTTTGGAAGCTTGGCAACCCCTTTCAAACGAAAGTGTTTTTCACCAGTCTCTGCATGGGGTACTTCAAGAGGAAACAAACCATAGAGATAGAACTTAGAACTACTTCATTTGGTCAAGTTTCAAGGAGCTAGCACAAACCTTGTTTGATTTAGAATTCCAAACACAGCTATCTATGTAGGAGAAAACAGAGTGACACCTAAAAATTCAAACTGTTACTGGAAACAAACGCTTGAAGTTAGAAGAGTGAAAATTGGGCAGCCAAGTGGGCTTAGTGAACTGATCATTTCCACCAAGTATCATGAAGATTAGGTGAAAATATGTTTGCTGAGATTTCAGCAATCTAGTAGTTTTTTGGAAGCTTGGCAACCCCTTTCAAATGAAAGTGTTTTTCGCCAGGCTCTGCATGGGGTACTTCAAGAGGAAACAAACCATAGAGATAGAACTTAGAACTACTTCATTTGGTCAAGTTTCATGGAGCTAGCACAATCCGTGTTTGATTTAGAATTCCAAACACAGCTATCTATGTAGGAGAAAACAGAGTGAAACCTAAAAATTCAAACTGTTCCTGGAAACGAACGCTTGAACCTAGATGAGTGAAAATTGGGCAGCCAAGTGGGCTTAGTGAACTGATCATTACCACCAAGTATCATCAAGATTTGGTGAAAAAATGTTTGCTGAGATTTCAGCAAACTAGTAGTTTTTTGGAAGCTTGGCAACCCCTTTCAAACAAAAGTGTTTTTCGCCAGTCTCTGCATGGGGTACTTCAAGAGGAAACAAACCATAGAGACAGAACTTAGAACTACTTCATTTGGTCAAGTTTCAAGGAGCTAGCACAAACCGTGTTTGATTTAGAATTCCAAACACAGCTATCTAAATGGGAGAAAACAGAGTGAAACCTAAAAATTCAAACTGTTTCTGGAAACGAATGCTTCAACCTAGAAGAATAAAAATTGGGCAGCCAAGTGGGCTTAGTGAACTGATCATTACCACCAAGTATCATCAAGATTTGGTGAAAAAATGTTTGCTGAGATTTCAGCAAACTAGTAGTTTTTTGGAAGCTTCGCAACCCCTTTCAAACGAAAGTGTTTTTCACCAGTCTCTGCATGGGGTACTTCAAGAGGAAACAAACCATAGAGATAGAACTTAGAACTACTTTATTTGGTCAAGTTTCAAGGAGCTAGCACGAACCGTGTTTGATTTAGAATTCCAAACACAGCTATCTATGTAGGAGAAAACAGAGTGAAACCTAAAAATTCAAACTGTTACTGGAAACGAACGCTTGAAGCTAGAAGAGTGAAAATTGGGCAGCCAAGTGGACTTAGTGAACTGATCATTACCACCAAGTATCATGAAGATTTGGTGAAAAAATGTTTGCTGAGATTTTAGTAAACTAGTAGTTTTTTGGAAGCTTGGCAACCCCTTTCAAACGAAAGTGTTTTTCGCCAGTCTCTGCATGGGGTACTTCAAAAGAAAACAAACCATAGAGATAGAACTTAGAACTACTTGATTTTGTCAAGTTTCAAGAAGCTAGCACAAACCGTGTTTGATTTAGAATTCCAAACACAGCTATCTATAGGAGAAAACAGAGTGAAACCTAAAAATTCAAACTCTTACTGGAAAAGAATGCTTCAACCTAGAAGAATAAAAATTGGGCAGCCAAGTGGGCTTAGTGAACTGATCATTACCACCAAGTATCATCAGGATTTGGTAAAAAAATATTTGCTGAGATTTCAGCAAACTAGTAGTTTTTTGGAAGCTTCGCAACCCCTTTCAAACGAAAGTGTTTTTCACCAGTCTCTGCATGGGGTACTTCAAGAGGACACAAACCATAGAGATAGAACTTAGAACTACTTCATTTGGTCAAGTTTCAAGGAGCTAGCACAAACCGTGTTTGATTTAGAATTCCAAACACAACTATCTATGTAGGAGAAAAAAGAGTGAAACCTAAAAATTCAAAGTGTTACTGGAAACGAACGCTTGAACCTAGAAGAGTGAAAATTGGGCAGCCAAGTGGGCTTAGTGAACTGATCATTATCACCATGTATCATCAAGTTTTGGTGAAAAAATGTTTGCTGAGATTTCAGCAAACTAGTAGTTTTTTGGAAGCTTGGCAACCCCTTTCAAACGAAAGTGTTTTTCGCCAGTCTCTGCATGGGGTACTTCAAAAGGAAACAAACCATAGAGATAGAACTTACAACTACTTCATTTGGTCAAGTTTCAAGGAGCTAGCACAAACCGTGTTTGATTTAGAATTCCAAACACAGCTATCTATGTAGGAGAAAAGAAAGTGAAACCTAAAAATTCAAACTGTTACTGGAAACTAATGCTTCAACCCAGAAGAATAAAAATTGGGCAGCCAAGTGGGCTTAGTGAACTGATCATTACCACCAAGTATCATCAAGATTTGGTGAAACAATGTTTGCTGAGATTTCAGCAAACTAGTAGTTTTTTGGAAGCTTGGCAACCCCTTTCAAACGAAAGGGTTTTTCGCCAGTCTCTGCATGGGGTACTTCAAGAGGAAACAAACCATAGAGATAGAACTTAGAACTACTTCATTTGGTCAAGTTTCAAGGATCTAGCACAAACCGTGTTTGATTTAGAATTCCAAACACAGCTATCTATGTAGGAGAAAACAGAGTGAAACCTAAAAATTCAAACTGTTACTGGAAACGAACGCTTGAAAGTAGAAGAGTGAAAATTGGGCAGCCAAGTGGGCTTAGTGAACTGATCATTACCACCAAGTATCATGAAGATTAGGTGAAAATATGTTTGCTGAGATTTCAGCAATCTAGTAGTTTTTTGGAAGCTTGGCAACCCCTTTCAAATGAAAGTGTTTTTCGCCAGGCTCTGCATGGGGTACTTCAAGAGGAAACAAACCATAGAGATAGAACTTAGAACTACTTTATTTGGTCAAGTTTCAAGGAGCTAGCACGAACCGTGTTTGATTTAGAATTCCAAACACAGCTATCTATGTAGGAGAAAACAGAGTGAAACCTAAAAATTCAAACTGTTACTGGAAACGAACGCTTGAAGCTAGAAGAGTGAAAATTGGGCAGCCAAGTGGACTTAGTGAACTGATCATTACCACCAAGTATCATGAAGATTTGGTGAAAAAATGTTTGCTGAGATTTTAGTAAACTAGTAGTTTTTTGGAAGCTTGGCAACCCCTTTCAAACGAAAGTGTTTTTCGCCAGTCTCTGCATGGGGTACTTCAAAAGAAAACAAACCATAGAGATAGAACTTAGAACTACTTGATTTTGTCAAGTTTCAAGAAGCTAGCACAAACCGTGTTTGATTTAGAATTCCAAACACAGCTATCTATAGGAGAAAACAGAGTGAAACCTAAAAATTCAAACTCTTACTGGAAAAGAATGCTTCAACCTAGAAGAATAAAAATTGGGCAGCCAAGTGGGCTTAGTGAACTGATCATTACCACCAAGTATCATCAGGATTTGGTAAAAAAATGTTTGCTGAGATTTCAGCAAACTAGTAGTTTTTTGGAAGCTTCGCAACCCCTTTCAAACGAAAGTGTTTTTCACCAGTCTCTGCATGGGGTACTTCAAGAGGACACAAACCATAGAGATAGAACTTAGAACTACTTCATTTGGTCAAGTTTCAAGGAGCTAGCACAAACCGTGTTTGATTTAGAATTCCAAACACAACTATCTATGTAGGAGAAAAAAGAGTGAAACCTAAAAA
Source organism: Callospermophilus lateralis (assembly GCF_048772815.1). NCBI lineage: Eukaryota > Metazoa > Chordata > Mammalia > Rodentia > Sciuridae > Callospermophilus > Callospermophilus lateralis. Next base: position 33,318 of record NW_027517169.1, read on the forward strand.
TTCAAAGTGTTACTGGAAACGAACGCTTGAACCTAGAAGAGTGAAAATTGGGCAGCCAAGTGGGCTTAGTGAACTGATCATTATCACCATGTATCATCAAGATTTGGTGAAAAAATGTTTGCTGAGATTTCAGCAAACTAGTAGTTTTTTGGAAGCTTGGCAACCCCTTTCAAACGAAAGTGTTTTTCGCCAGTCTCTGCATGGGGTACTTCAAAAGGAAACAAACCATAGAGATAGAACTTACAACTACTTCATTTGGTTAAGTTTCAAGGAGCTAGCACAAACCGTGTTTGATTTAGAATTCCAAACACAGCTATCTATGTAGGAGAAAAGAAAGTGAAACCTAAAAATTCAAACTGTTACTGGAAACTAATGCTTCAACCCAGAAGAATAAAAATTGGGCAGCCAAGTGGGCTTAGTGAACTGATCATTACCACCAAGTATCATCAAGATTTGGTGAAACAATGTTTGCTGAGATTTCAGCAAACTAGTAGTTTTTTGGAAGCTTGGCAACCCCTTTCAAACGAAAGGGTTTTTCGCCAGTCTCTGCATGGGGTACTTCAAGAGGAAACAAACCATAGAGATAGAACTTAGAACTACTTCATTTGGTCAAGTTTCAAGGAGCTAGCACAAACCGTGTTTGATTTAGAATTCCAAACACAGCTATCTATGTAGGAGAAAACAGAGTGAAACCTAAAAATTCAAACTGTTACTGGAAACGAACGCTTGAAAGTAGAAGAGTGAAAATTGGGCAGCCAAGTGGGCTTAGTGAACTGATCATTACCACCAAGTATCATGAAGATTAGGTGAAAATATGTTTGCTGAGATTTCAGCAATCTAGTAGTTTTTTGGAAGCTTGGCAACCCCTTTCAAATGAAAGTGTTTTTCGCCAGGCTCTGCATGGGGTACTTCAAGAGGAAACAAACCATAGAGATAGAACTTAGAACTACTTCATTTGGTCAAGTTTCATGGAGCTAGCACAATCCGTGTTTGATTTAGAATTCCAAACACAGCTATCTATGTAGGAGAAAACAGAGTGAAACCTAAAAATTCAAACTGTTCCTGGAAACGAACGCTTGAACCTAGATGAGTGAAAATTGGGCAGCCAAGTGGGCTTAGTGAACTGATCATTACCACCAAGTATCATCAAGATTTGGTGAAAAAATGTTTGCTGAGATTTCAGCAAACTAGTAGTTTTTTGGAAGCTTGGCAACCCCTTTCAAACAAAAGTGTTTTTCGCCAGTCTCTGCATGGGGTACTTCAAGAGGAAACAAACCATAGAGACAGAACTTAGAACTACTTCATTTGGTCAAGTTTCAAGGAGCTAGCACAAACCGTGTTTGATTTAGAATTCCAAACACAGCTATCTAAATGGGAGAAAACAGAGTGAAACCTAAAAATTCAAACTGTTTCTGGAAACGAATGCTTCAACCTAGAAGAATAAAAATTGGGCAGCCAAGTGGGCTTAGTGAACTGATCATTACCACCAAGTATCATCAAGATTTGGTGAAAAAATGTTTGCTGAGATTTCAGCAAACTAGTAGTTTTTTGGAAGCTTGGCAACCCCTTTCAAACAAAAGTGTTTTTTGCCAGTCTCTGCATGGGGTACTTCAAGAGGAAACAAACCATAGAGATAGAACTTAGAACTACTTTATTTGGTCAAGTTTCAAGGAGCTAGCACGAACCGTGTTTGATTTAGAATTCCAAACACAGCTATCTATGTAGGAGAAAACAGAGTGAAACCTAAAAATTCAAACTGTTACTGGAAACGAACGCTTGAAGCTAGAAGAGTGAAAATTGGGCAGCCAAGTGGACTTAGTGAACTGATCATTACCACCAAGTATCATGAAGATTTGGTGAAAAAATGTTTGCTGAGATTTTAGTAAACTAGTAGTTTTTTGGAAGCTTGGCAACCCCTTTCAAACGAAAGTGTTTTTCGCCAGTCTCTGCATGGGGTACTTCAAAAGAAAACAAACCATAGAGATAGAACTTAGAACTACTTGATTTTGTCAAGTTTCAAGAAGCTAGCACAAACCGTGTTTGATTTAGAATTCCAAACACAGCTATCTATAGGAGAAAACAGAGTGAAACCTAAAAATTCAAACTCTTACTGGAAAAGAATGCTTCAACCTAGAAGAATAAAAATTGGGCAGCCAAGTGGGCTTAGTGAACTGATCATTACCACCAAGTATCATCAGGATTTGGTAAAAAAATGTTTGCTGAGATTTCAGCAAACTAGTAGTTTTTTGGAAGCTTCGCAACCCCTTTCAAACGAAAGTGTTTTTCACCAGTCTCTGCATGGGGTACTTCAAGAGGACACAAACCATAGAGATAGAACTTAGAACTACTTCATTTGGTCAAGTTTCAAGGAGCTAGCACAAACCGTGTTTGATTTAGAATTCCAAACACAACTATCTATGTAGGAGAAAAAAGAGTGAAACCTAAAAATTCAAAGTGTTACTGGAAACGAACGCTTGAACCTAGAAGAGTGAAAATTGGGCAGCCAAGTGGGCTTAGTGAACTGATCATTATCACCATGTATCATCAAGATTTGGTGAAAAAATGTTTGCTGAGATTTCAGCAAACTAGTAGTTTTTTGGAAGCTTGGCAACCCCTTTCAAACGAAAGTGTTTTTCGCCAGTCTCTGCATGGGGTACTTCAAAAGGAAACAAACCATAGAGATAGAACTTACAACTACTTCATTTGGTCAAGTTTCAAGGAGCTAGCACAAACCGTGTTTGATTTAGAATTCCAAACACAGCTATCTATGTAGGAGAAAAGAAAGTGAAACCTAAAAATTCAAACTGTTACTGGAAACTAATGCTTCAACCCAGAAGAATAAAAATTGGGCAGCCAAGTGGGCTTAGTGAACTGATCATTACCACCAAGTATCATCAAGATTTGGTGAAACAATGTTTGCTGAGATTTCAGCAAACTAGTAGTTTTTTGGAAGCTTGGCAACCCCTTTCAAACGAAAGGGTTTTTCGCCAGTCTCTGCATGGGGTACTTCAAGAGGAAACAAACCATAGAGATAGAACTTAGAACTACTTCATTTGGTCAAGTTTCAAGGAGCTAGCACAAACCGTGTTTGATTTAGAATTCCAAACACAGCTATCTATGTAGGAGAAAACAGAGTGAAACCTAAAAATTCAAACTGTTACTGGAAACGAACGCTTGAAAGTAGAAGAGTGAAAATTGGGCAGCCAAGTGGGCTTAGTGAACTGATCATTACCACCAAGTATCATGAAGATTTGGTGAAAAAATGTTTGCTGAGAAATCAGCAAACTAGTAGTTTTTTGAAAGCTTGGCAACCCCTTTCAAACGAAAGTGTTTTTTGCCAGTCTCTGCATGGGGTACTTCAAGAGGAAACAAACCATAGAGATAGATCTTAGAACTTCTTCATTTTGTCAAGTTTCAAGGAGCCAGCACAAACCGTGTTTGATTTAGAATTCCAAACACAGCTATCTATAGGAGAAAACAGAGTGAAACGTAAAAATTCAAACTGTTACTGGAAACGAATGCTTCAACCTAGAAGAATAAAAATTGGGCAGCCAAGTGGGCTTAGTGTACTGACCCTTACCACCAAGTGTCATCAAGATTTGGTGAAAAAAATGTTTCCTGAGATTTCAGCAAACTAGTAGTTTATTGGAAGCTTGGCAACCCCTTTCAAACGAAAGTGTTTTTCACCAGTCTCTGCATGGGGTACTTCAAGAGGAAACAAACCATAGAGATAGAACTTAGAACTACTTCATTTGGTCAAGTTTCAAGAAGCTAGCACAAACCTTGTTTGATTTAGAATTCCAAACACAGCTATCTATGTAGGAGAAAACAGAGTGACACCTAAAAATTCAAACTGTCACTGGAAACAAACGCTTGAAGTTAGAAGAGTGAAAATTGGGCAGCCAAGTGGGCTTAGTGAACTGATCATTACCATCAAGTATCATGAAGATTAGGTGAAAAAATGTTTGCTGAGATTTCAACAAACTAGTAGTTTTTTGGAAGCTTGGCAACACCTTTCAAATGAAAGTGTTTTTTGCCAGTCTCTGCATGGGGTACTTCAAGAGGAAACAAACCATAGAGATAGAACTTAGAACTACTTCATTTGGTCAAGTTTCATGGAGCTAGCACAAACCGTGTTTGATTTAGAATTCCAAACACAGCTATCTATAGGAGAAAACAGATTGAAACCTAAAAATTCAAACTGTTACTGGAAACGAAAGCTTCAACCTAGAAGAAAAAAATTGGGCAGCCAAGTGGGCTTAGTGAACTGATCATTACCACCAAGTATCATCAAGATTTGGTGAAAAAATGTTTGCTGAGATTTAAGGAAACTAGTAGTTTTTTGGAAGCTTGGCAACCCCTTTCAAACGAAAGTGTTTTTCGCCAGTCTCTGCATGGGGTACTTCAAGAGGAAACAAACCATAGAGATAGAACTTAGAACTACTTCATTTTGTCAAGTTTCAAGGAGCTAGCACAAACCGTGTATGATTTAGAATTCCAAACACAGCTATCTATGTAGGAGAAAACAGAGTGAAACCTAAAAATTCAAACTGTTACTGGAAACAAACGCTTGAAGTTCGAAGAGTGAAAATTGGGCAGCCAAGTGGGCTTTGTGAACTGATCATTACCACCAAGTATCATGAAGATTTGGTGAAAAAATGTTTGCTGAGATTTCAGCAAACTAGTAGTGTTTTGGAAGATGGCAACCCCTTTCAAACGAAAGTGTTTTTTGCCAGTCTCTGCATGGGGTACTTCAAGAGGAAACAAACCATAGAGATAGAACTTAGAACTTCTTCATTTTGTCAAGTTTCAAGGAGTTAGCACAAACCGTGTTTGATTTAGAATTCCAAACACAGCTATCTATGTAGGAGAAAACAGAGTGAAACCTAAAAATTCAAACTGTTACTGGAAACGAACGCTTGAAGCTAGAAGACTGAAAATTGGGCAGCCAAGTGGGCTTAGTGAACTGATCATTACCACCAAGTATCATGAAGATTTGGTGAAAAAATGTGTGCTGAGATTTCGGCAAACTAGTAGTTTTTTGGAAGGTTGGCAACCCCTTTCAAACGAAAGTGTTTTTCGCCAGTCTCTGCATGGGGTATTTCAAGAAGAAACAAACCATAGAGATAGAACTTAGAACTACTTCATTTGGTCAAGTTTCTAGGAGGTAGCAAAAACCGTGTTTGATTTAGAGTTTCAAACACATCTATCTATATAGCAGAAAACAGAGTGAAACCTAAAAATTCAAAGTGACACTGGAAACGAACTCTTGAACCTAGAAGAGTGAAAATTGGGCAGCCAAGTGGGCTTAGTGAACTGATCATTACCACCAAGTATCATCAAGATTTGGTGAAAAAATGTTTGCTGAGATTTCAGGAAACTAGTAGCTTTTTGGAGCTTGGCAACCCCTTTCAAGCAAAAGTGTTTTTCGCCAATCTCTGCATGGGGTACTTCAAGAGGAAACAAACCATAGAAATAGAACATAGAACTACTTCATTTGGTCAAGTTTCAAGGAGCTAGCAAAAACCGTGTTTGATTTAGAATTCCAAACACAGCTATCTATAGGAGAAAACAGAGTGAAACCTAAAAATTCAAACTGTTACTGGAAACGAATGCTTCAAACTAGAAGAATAAAAATTGGGCACCAAGTGGGCTTAGTGAACTGATCATTACCACCAAGTATCATCAAGATTTGGTGAAAAAATGTTTGCTGAGATTTAAGAAACTAGTAGTTTTTTGGAAGCTTGGAAACCCCTTTCAAACGAAAGTGTTTTTCGCCAGTCTCTGCATGGGGTACTTCAAGAGGAAACAAACCATAGAGATAGAACATAGAACTACTTCATTTGGTCAAGTTTCAAGGAGCTAGCACAAACCGTGTTTGATTTAGAATTCCAAACACAGCTATCTATGTAGGAGAAAACAGAGTGAAACCTAAAAATTCAAACTGTTACTGGAAACGAACGCTTGAAGCTAGAAGAGTGAAAATTGGGCAGCCAAGTGGGCTTAGTGAACTGATCATTACCACCAAGTATCATGAAGATTTGGTGAAAAAATGTGTGCTGAGATTTCAGCAAACTAGAATTTTTTTGGAAGGTTGGCAACCCCTTTCAAACGAAAGTGTTTTTCGCCAGTCTCTGCATGGGGTACTTTAAGAAGAAACAAACCATAGAGATAGAACTTAGAACTACTTCATTTGGTCAAGTTTCAAGGAGGTAGCAAAAACCGTGTTTGATTTAGAGTTTCAAACACATCTATCTATTTAGCAGAAAACAGAGTGAAACCTAAAAATTCAAAGTGATACTGGAAACGAACTCTTGAACCTAGAAGAGTGAAAATTGGGCAGCCAAGTGGGCTTAGTGAACTGATCATTACCACCAAGTATCATCAAGGTTTGGTGAAAAAATGTTTGCTGAGATTTCAGGAAAACTAGTAGCTTTTTGGAGCTTGGCAACCCCTTTCAAGCAAAACTGTTTTTCACCAGTCTCTGCATGGGGTACATCAAGAGGAAACAAACCATAGAGATAGAACTTAGAACTTCTTCATTTTTTCAAGTTTCAAGGAGCTAGCACAAACCGTGTTTGATTTAGAATTCCAAACACAGCTATCTATGTAGGAGAAAACAGAGTGAAACCTAAAAATTCAAACTGTTACTGGAAACGAACTCTTGAAGGTAGAAGAGTGAAAATTGGGCAGCCAAGTGGGCTTAGTGAACTGATCATTTCCCCAAGTATCATGAAGATTTGGTGAAAAAATGTTTGCGGAGAAATCAGCAAACTAGTAGTTTTTTGAAAGCTTGGCAACCCCTTTCAAACGAAAGTGTTTTTTGCCAGTCTCTGCATGGGGTACTTCAAGAGGAAACAATCCATAGAGATAGAACTTAGAACAACTTCATTTTGTCAAGTTTAGAAGAGCTAGCACAAACCGTGTTTGATTTAGAATTCCAAACACAGCTATCTATAGGATAAAACAGAGTGAAACCTAAAAATTCAAACTGTTACTGGAAACGAATGCTTCAACCTAGAAGAATAAAAATTGGGCAGCCAAGTGGGCTTAGTGAACTGATCATTACCACCAAGTATCATCAAGATTTGGTGAAAAAATGTTTGCTGAGATTTCAGCAAACTAGTAGTTTTTTGGAAGATTGGCAACCCTTTTCAAACAAAAGTGTTTTTCGAAAGTCTCTGCATGGAGTACTTCAAGAGGAAACAAACCATATAGATAGAACTTAGAACTACTTTATTTGGTCAAGTTTCAAGGAGCTAGCACAAACCGTGTTTGATTTAGAATTCCAAACACAGCTATCTCTGTAGGAGAAAACATAGTGAAACCTAAAAATTCAAACTGTTACTGGAAACGAACGCTTGAAGCTAGAAGAGTGAAAATTGGGCAGCCAAGTGGGCTTAGTGAACTGATTATTACCACCAAGTATCATGAAGATTTGGTGAAAAAATGTTTGCTGAGATTTCAGGAAACTAGTAGTTTTTTGGAAGCTTGGCAACCCCTTTCAAACGAAAGTGTTTTTCGCCAGGCTCTGCATTGGGGTACTTCAAGAGGAAACAAACCATAGAGATAGAACTTAGAACTACTTCATTTTGTCAAGTTTCAAGAGCTAGCACAAACCGTGTTTGATTTAGAATTCCAAACAGAGCTATCTATAGGAGAAAACAGAGTGAAACCTAAAAATTCCAACTGTTACTGGAAACGAATGCTTCAACCTAGAAGAATAAAAATTGGGCAGCCAATTGGGCTTATTGTACTGATCATTACCAACAAGTATCATCAAGATTTGGTGAAAAAATGTTTGCTGAGATTTCAGCAAACTAGTAGTTTTTTGGAAGCTAGGCAACCCCTTTCAAACGAAAGTGATTTTGCCAGTCTCTGCATGGGGTACTTCAAGAGGAAACAAACCATAGAGATAGAACTTAGAACTACTTCATTTGGTCAAGTTTCAAGGAGCTAGCACAAACCGTGTTTGATTTAGAATTCCAAACACAGCTATCTATATGGGAGAAAACAGAGTGAAACTTAAAATTCAAACTGTTACTGGAAACGAATGCTTCAACCTAGAAGAATAAAAATTGGGCAGCCAAGTGGGCTTAGTGAACTGATCATTACCACCAAGTATCATCAAGATTTGGTGAAAAAATGTTTGCTGAGATTTCAGCAAACTAGTAGTTTTTTGGAAGCTTCGCAACCCCTTTCAAACGAAAGTGTTTTTCACCAGTCTCTGCATGGGGTACTTCAAGAGGAAACAAACCATAGAGATAGAACTTAGAACTACTTCATTTGGTCAAGTTTCAAGGAGCTAGCACAAACCGTGTTTGTTTTAGAATTCCAAACACAACTATCTATGTAGGAGAAAAAAGAGTGAAACCTAAAAATTCAAAGTGTTACTGGAAACGAACGCTTGAACCTAGAAGAGTGAAAATTGGGCAGCCAAGTGGGCTTAGTGAACTGATCATTACCACCAAGTATCATCAAGATTTGGTGAAAAAATATTTGCTGAGATTTCAGCAAACTAGTAGTTTTTTGGAAGCTTGGCAACCCCTTTCAAACGAAAGTGTTTTTTGCCAGTCTCTGCATGGGGTACTTCAAGAGGAATCAAACCATAGAGATAGAACTTAGAACTACTTCATTTGGTCATGTTTCAAGGAGCTAGCACAAACCGTGTTTGATTTAGAATTCCAAACACAGCTATCAATGTAGGAGAAAACAGAGTGAAACCTAAAAATTCAAACTGTTACTGGAAACGAACGCTTGAAGCTAGAAGTGTGAAAATTGGGCAGCCAAGTGGGCTTAGTGAACTGATCATTACCACCAAGTATCATGAAGATTTGGTGAAAAAATGTTTGCTGAGATTTCAGGAAACTAGTAGTTTTTTGGAAGCTTGGCAACCCCTTTCAAACGAAAGTGTTCTTCGCCAGTCTCTGCATGGGGTACTTCAAGAGGAAACAAACCATAGAGATAGAACTTAGAACTACTTCATTTGGTCAAGTTTCAAGGAGCTAGCAAAAACCGTGTTTGATTTAGAATTCCAAACACAGCTATCTATGTAGGAGAAAACAGAGTGAAACCTAAAAATTCAAACTGTTACTGGAAACGAATGCGTCAACCTAGAAGAATAAAAATTGGGCAGACAAGTGGGCTTAGTGAACTGATCATTACCACCAAGTATCATCAAGAGTTGGTGAAAAAATGTTTGCTGAGATTTCAGCAAACTAGTAGTTTTTGGGAAGCTTGGCAACCCCTTTCAAACGAAAGTGTTTTTCGCCAGTCTTTGCATGGGATACTTCAAGAGGAAACAAACCATAGAGACAGAACTTAGAACTACTTCATTGGGTCAAGTTTCAAGGAGCCTGCAAAAACCGTGTTTGATTTAGAGTTTCAAACACATCTATCTATATAGCAGAAAACCGAGTGAAAACTAAAAATTCAAAGTGTTACTGGAAACGAACGCTTGAACCTAGAAGAGTGAAAATTGGGCAGCCATGTGGGCTTAGTGAATTGATCATTACCACCAAGTATCATGAAGATTTGGTGAAAAATTGTTTGCTGAGATTTCAGCAAACTAGTAGTGTTTTGGAAGCTTAGCAACCCCTTTCAAACGAAAGTGTTTTTTGCCAGTCTCTGCATGGGGTACTTCAAGAGGAAACAACCATAGAGATAGAACTTAGAACTTCTTCATTTTGTCAAGTTTCAAGGAGCTAGCACAAACCGTGTTTGATTTAGAATTCCAAACACAGCTATCTAAATGGGAGAAAACAGAGTGAAACCTAAAAATTCAAACTGTTTCTGGAAACGAATGCTTCAACCTAGAAGAATAAAAATTGGGCAGCCAAGTGGGCTTAGTGAACTGATCATTACCACCAAGTATCATCAAGATTTGGTGAAAAAATGTTTGCTGAGATTTCAGCAAACTAGTAGTTTTTTGGAAGCTTGGCAACCCCTTTCAAACAAAAGTGTTTTTTGCCAGTCTCTGCATGGGGTACTTCAAGAGGAAACAAACCATAGAGATAGAACTTAGAACTACTTTATTTGGTCAAGTTTCAAGGAGCTAGCACGAACCGTGTTTGATTTAGAATTCCAAACACAGCTATCTATGTAGGAGAAAACAGAGTGAAACCTAAAAATTCAAACTGTTACTGGAAACGAACGCTTGAAGCTAGAAGAGTGAAAATTGGGCAGCCAAGTGGACTTAGTGAACTGATCATTACCACCAAGTATCATGAAGATTTGGTGAAAAAATGTTTGCTGAGATTTTAGTAAACTAGTAGTTTTTTGGAAGCTTGGCAACCCCTTTCAAACGAAAGTGTTTTTCGCCAGTCTCTGCATGGGGTACTTCAAAAGAAAACAAACCATAGAGATAGAACTTAGAACTACTTGATTTTGTCAAGTTTCAAGAAGCTAGCACAAACCGTGTTTGATTTAGAATTCCAAACACAGCTATCTATAGGAGAAAACAGAGTGAAACCTAAAAATTCAAACTCTTACTGGAAAAGAATGCTTCAACCTAGAAGAATAAAAATTGGGCAGCCAAGTGGGCTTAGTGAACTGATCATTACCACCAAGTATCATCAGGATTTGGTAAAAAAATGTTTGCTGAGATTTCAGCAAACTAGTAGTTTTTTGGAAGCTTCGCAACCCCTTTCAACGAAAGTGTTTTTCACCAGTCTCTGCATGGGGTACTTCAAGAGGACACAAACCATAGAGATAGAACTTAGAACTACTTCATTTGTCAAGTTTCAAGGAGCTAGCACAAACCGTGTTTGATTTAGAATTCCAAACACAACTATCTATGTAGGAGAAAAAGAGTGAAACCTAAAAATTCAAAGTGTTACTGGAAACGAACGCTTGAACCTAGAAGAGTGAAAATTGGGCAGCCAAGTGGGCTTAGTGAACTGATCATTATCACCATGTATCATCAAGATTTGGTGAAAAAATGTTTGCTGAGATTTCAGCAAACTAGTAGTTTTTTGGAAGCTTGGCAACCCCTTTCAAACGAAAGTGTTTTTCGCCAGTCTCTGCATGGGGTACTTCAAAAGGAAACAAACCATAGAGATAGAACATACAACTACTTCATTTGGTCCAAGTTTCAAGGAGCTAGCACAAACCGTGTTTGATTTAGAATTCCAACACAGCTATCTATGTAGGAGAAAAGAAAGTGAAACCTAAAAATTCAAACTGTTACTGGAAACTAATGCTTCAACCCAGAAGAATAAAAATTGGGCAGCCAAGTGGGCTTAGTGAACTGATCATTACCACCAAGTATCATCAAGATTTGGTGAAACAATGTTTGCTGAGATTTCAGCAAACTAGTAGTTTTTTGGAAGCTTGGCAACCCCTTTCAAACGAAAGGGTTTTTCGCCAGTCTCTGCATGGGGTACTTCAAGAGGAAACAAACCATAGAGATAGAACTTAGAACTACTTCATTTGGTCAAGTTTCAAGGAGCTAGCACAAACCGTGTTTGATTTAGAATTCCAAACACAGCTATCTATGTAGGAGAAAACAGAGTGAAACCTAAAAATTCAAACTGTTACTGGAAACGAACGCTTGAAAGTAGAAGAGTGAAAATTGGGCAGCCAAGTGGGCTTAGTGAACTGATCATTACCACCAAGTATCATGAAGATTTGGTGAAAAAATGTTTGCTGAGAAATCAGCAAACTAGTAGTTTTTTGAAAGCTTGGCAACCCCTTTCAAACGAAAGTGTTTTTTGCCAGTCTCTGCATGGGGTACTTCAAGAGGAAACAAACCATAGAGATAGATCTTAGAACTTCTTCATTTTGTCAAGTTTCAAGGAGCCAGCACAAACCGTGTTTGATTTAGAATTCCAAACACAGCTATCTATAGGAGAAAACAGAGTGAAACGTAAAAATTCAAACTGTTACTGGAAACGAATGCTTCAACCTAGAAGAATAAAAATTGGGCAGCCAAGTGGGCTTAGTGAACTGACCCTTACCACCAAGTGTCATCAAGATTTGGTGAAAAAAATGTTTGCTGAGATTTCAGCAAACTAGTAGTTTTTTGGAAGCTTGGCAACCCCTTTCAAACGAAAGTGTTTTTTGCCAGTCTCTGCATGGGGTACTTCAAGAGGAAACAAACCATAGAGATAGAACTTAGAACTACTTCATTTTGTCAAGTTTCATGGAGCTAGCACAAACCGTGTTTGATTTAGAATTCCAAACAAAGCTATCTATAGGAGAAAACAGAGTGAAACCTAAAAATTCAAACTGTTACTGGAAACGAATGCTTCAACCTAGAAGAATAAAAATTGGGCAGCCAAGTGGGCTTAGTGTACTGACCCTTACCACCAAGTGTCATCAAGATTTGGTGAAAAAAATGTTTGCTGAGATTTCAGCAAACTAGTAGTTTATTGGAAGCTTGGCAACCCCTTTCAAACGAAAGTGTTTTTCACCAGTCTCTGCATGGGGTACTTCAAGAGGAAACAAACCATAGAGATAGAACTTAGAACTACTTCATTTGGTCAAGTTTCAAGAAGCTAGCACAAACCTTGTTTGATTTAGAATTCCAAACACAGCTATCTATGTAGGAGAAAACAGAGTGACACCTAAAAATTCAAACTGTCACTGGAAACAAACGCTTGAAGTTAGAAGAGTGAAAATTGGGCAGCCAAGTGGGCTTAGTGAACTGATCATTACCACCAAGTATCATGAAGATTAGGTGAAAAAATGTTTGCTGAGATTTCAACAAACTAGTAGTTTTTTGGAAGCTTGGCAACACCTTTCAAATGAAAGTGTTTTTTGCCAGTCTCTGCATGGGGTACTTCAAGAGGAAACAAACCATAGAGATAGAACTTAGAACTACTTCATTTGGTCAAGTTTCATGGAGCTAGCACAATCCGTGTTTGATTTAGAATTCCAAACACAGCTATCTATGTAGGAGAAAACAGAGTGAAACGTAAAAATTCAAACTGTTACTGGAAACGAATGCTTCAACCTAGAAGAATAAAAATTGGGCAGCCAAGTGGGCTTAGTGAACTGATCATTACCAACAAGTATCATCAAGATTTGGTGAAAAAATGTTTGCTGAGATTTCAGCAAACTAGTAGTTTTTTGGAAGCTTGGCAACCCCTTTCAAACGAAAGTGTTCTTCGCCAGTCTCTGCATGGGGTACTTCAAGAGGAAACAAACCATAGAGATAGAACTTAGAACTACTTCATTTGGTCAAGTTTCAAGGAGCTAGCAAAAACCGTGTTTGATTTAGAATTCCAAACACAGCTATCTATGTAGTAGAAAACAGAGTGAAACCTAAAAATTCAAACTGTTACTGGAAACGAATGCGTCAACCTAGAAGAATAAAAATTGGTCAGCCAAGTGGGCTTAGTGAACTGATCATTACCACCAAGTATCATCAAGATTTGGTGAAAAAATGTTTGCTGAGATTTCAGCAAACTAGTATTTTTGGGGAAGCTTGGCAACCCCTTTCAAACGAAAGTGTTTTTCGCCAGTCTTTGCATGGGATACTTCAAGAGGAAACAAACCATAGTGATAGAACTTAGAACTACTTCATTTGGTCAAGTTTCAAGGAGCCTGCAAAAACCGTGTTTGATTTAGAGTTTCAAACATATCTATCTATATAGCAGAAAACAGAGTGAAACCTAAAAATTCAAAGTGTTACTGGAAACGAACGCTTGAACCTAGAAGAGTGAAAATTGAGCAGCCAAGTGGGCTTAGTGAACTGATCATTACCACCAAGTATCATGAAGATTTGGTGAAAAAATGTTTGCTGAGATTTCAGCAAACTAGTAGTGTTTTGGAAGCTTGGCAACCCCTTTCAAACGAAAGTGTTTTTTGCCAGTCTCTGCATGGGGTACTTCAAGAGAAAACAACCATAGAGATAGAACTTAGAACTTCTTCATTTTGTCAAGTTTCAAGGAGCTAGCACAAACCGTGTTTGATTTAGAATTCCAAACACAGCTATCTATGTAGGAGAAAACAGAGTGAAACCTAAAAATTCAAACTGTTACTGGAAACGAACGCTTGAAGGTAGAAGAGTGAAAATTGGGCAGCCAAGTGGGCTTAGTGAACTGATCATTACCACCAAGTATCATGAAAATTTGGTGAAAAAATGTTTGCTGAGAAATCAGCAAACTAGTAGTTTTTTGAAAGCTTGGCAA
>NW_027517170.1:0-47426 GCF_048772815.1 Callospermophilus lateralis
CAACCCCTTTAAAACGGAAATGTTTTCGCCAGTCTCTGCATGGGGTACTTCAAGAGGAAACAAACCATAGAGATAGAACTTAGAACTACTTCATTTGGTCAAGTTTCAAGGAGCTAGCACAAACCGTGTTTGATTTAGAGTTTCAAACACATCTATCTATATAGCAGAAAACAGAGTGAAACCTAAACATTCAAAGTGTTACTGGAAACGAACGCTTGAACCTAGAAGAGTGAAAATTGGGAAGCCAAGTGGGCTTAGTGAACTGATCATTACCACCAAGTATCATCAAGATTTGGTGAAAAAATGTTTGCTGAGATTTCAGCAAACTAGTAGTTTTTTGGAAGCCTGGCAACCCCTTTCAAACGAAAGTGTTTTTCGCCAGTCTTTTCATGGGGTACTTCAAGAGGAAAAAAACCATAGAGATAGAACTAACAACTACTTCATTTTGTCAAGTTTCAAGGAGCTAGCAAAAACCGTGTTTGATTTAGAGTTTCAAAGACATCTATCTATATAGCAGAAAACAGAGTGAAACCTAAAAATTCCAAGTGTTACTGGAAACGAACGCTTGAACCTAGAAGAGTGAAAATTGGGCAGCCAAGTGGGCTTAGTGAACTGATCATTACCACCAAGTATCATCAAGACTTGGTGAAAAAATGTTTGCTGAGATTTCAGCAAACTAGTAGTTTTTTGGAAGCTTGGCAACCCCTTTCAAACGAAAGTGTTCTTCGCCAGTCTCTGCATGGGGTACTTCAAGAGGAAACAAACCATAGAGATAGAACTTAGAACTACTTCATTTTGTCAAGTTTCACGGAGCTAGCACAAACCGTGTTTGATTTAGAGTTTCAAACACATCTATCTAAATAACAGAAAACAGAGTGAAACCTAAAAATTCAAAGTGTTACTGGAAACGAACGCTTGAACCTAGAAGAGTGAAAATTGGGCAGCCAAGTGGGCTTAGTGAACTGATCATTACCACCAAGTATCATCAAGATTTGGTGAAAAAATGTTTGCTGAGATTTCAGCAAACGAGAAGTTTTTTGGAAGCTTGGCAACCCCTTTCAAACGAAAGTGTTCTTCGCCAGTCTCTGCATGGGGTACTTCAAGAGGAAACAAACCATAGAGATAGAACTTAGAACTACTTCATTTTGTCAAGTTTCACGGAGCTAGCACAAACCGTGTTTGATTTAGAGTTTCAAACACATCTATCTATATAGCAGAAAACAGAGTGAAACCTAAAATTTCAAAGTGTTACTGGAAACGAACACTTGAACTTAGAAGAGTGAAAATTGGGCAGCCAAGTGGGCTTAGTGAACTGATCATTACCACCAAGTATCATCAAGATTTGGTGAAAAAATGTTTGCTGAGATTTCAGCAAACGAGTAGTTTTTTGGAAGCTTGGCAACCCCTTTCAAACGAAAGTTTTCTTCGCCAGTCTCTGCATGAGGTACTTCAAGAGGAAACAAACCATAGAGATAGAACTTAGAACTACTTCATTTTGTCAAGTTTCAAGGAGCTAGCACAAACCGTGTTTGATTTAGAATTCCAAACACAGCTATCTATGTAGGAGAAAACAGAGTGAAACCTAAAAATTCAAACTGTTACTGGAAAAGAAAGCTTCAACCTAGAAGAATAAAATTTGGGCAGCCAAGTGGGATTAGTGAACTGATCATTACCACCAAGTATCATCAAGATTTGGTGAAAAAATGTTTGCTGAGATTTCAGCAAACTAGTAGTTTTTTGGAAGCTTGGCAACCCCTTTCAAACGAAAGTGTTTTTCGCCAGTCTCTGCATGGGGTACTTCAAGAGGAAACAAACCATAGCGATAGAACTTAGAACTATTTCATTTGGTCAAGTTTCAAGGAGCTAGCACATCCGTGTTTGATTTAGAGTTTCAAACACATCTATCTATATAGCAGAAAACAGAGTGAAACCTAAAAATTCAAACAGTCACTGGAAACAAAAGCTTCAACCTAGAAGAATAAAATTTGGGAAGCCAAGTGGGATTAGTGAACTGATCATTAGCACCAAGTATCATCAAGATTTGGTGAAAAAATGTTTGCTGAGATTTCAGCAAACTAGTAGTTTTTTGGAAGCTTGGCAACCACTTTCAAACGAAAGTGTTTTTCGCCAGTCTCTGCATGAAGTACTTCAAGAGGAAAAAAACCATATAGATAGAACTAACAACTACTTCATTTTGTCAAGTTTCAAGGAGCTGGCAAAAACCGTGTTTGATTTAGAGTTTCAAAGACATCTATCTATATAGCAGAAAACAGAGTGAAAACTAAAAATTCAAAGTGTTACTGGAAACGAACGCTTGAACCTAGAAGAGTGAAAATTGGGCAGCCAAGTGGGCTTAGTGAACTGATCATTACCACCAAGTATCATCAAGACTTGGTGAAAAAAAGTTTGCTGAGATTTCAGCAAACTAGTAGTTTTTTGGAAGCTTGGCAACCCCTTTCAAACGAAAGTGTTTTTCGCCAGTCTCTGCATGGGGTACTTCAAGAGGAAACAATCCATAGAGATAGAACTTAGAACTACTTCATTTTGTCAAGTTTCACGGAGCTAGCACAAACCGTGTTTGATTTAGAGTTTCAAACACATCTATCTATATAACAGAAAACAGAGTGAAACCTAAAAATTGAAACTGTTACTGGAAACGAACGCTTGAACCTAGAAGAGTGAAAGTTGGGCAGCCAAGTGGGATTAGTGAACTGATCATTACCACCAAGTATCATCAAGATTTGGTGAAAAAATGTTTGCTGAGATTTCAGCAAACGAGAAGTTTTTTGGAAGCTTGGCAACCCCTTTCAAACGAAAGTGTTCTTCGCCAGTCTCTGCATGGGGTACTTCAAGAGGAAACAAACCATAGAGATAGAACTTAGAACTACTTCATTTTGTCAAGTTTCACGGAGCTAGCACAAACCGTGTTTGATTTAGAGTTTCAAACACATCTATCTATATAGCAGAAAACAGAGTGAAACCTAAAATTTCAAAGTGTTACTGGAAACGAACGCTTGAACCTAGAAGAGTAAAAATTGCGCTGCCAAGTGGGCTTAGTGAACTGATCATTACCACCAAGTATCATCAAGTTTTGGTGAAAAAATGTTTGCTGAGATTTCAGCAAACTAGTAGTTTTTTGGAAGCTTGGCAACCCCTTTCAAACGAAAGTGTTTTTCGCCAGTCTCTGCATGGGGTACTTCAAGAGGAAACAAACCATAGAGATAGAACTTAGAACTACTTCATTTGGTCAAGTTTCAAGGAGCTAGCACAAACCGTGTTTGATTTAGAATTCCAAACACAGCTATCTATGTAGGAGAAAAGAGAGTGAAACCTAAAAATTCAAACTGTTACTGGAAACGAAAGCTTCAACCTAGAAGAATAAAATTTTCGCAGCCAAGTGGGATTAGTGAACTGATCATTACCACCAAGTATCATCAAGGTTTGGTGAAAAAATGTTTGCTGAGATTTCAGCAAACCAGAAGTTTTTTGGAAGCTTGGCAACCCCTTTCAAACGAAAGTGTTCTTCGCCAGTCTCTGCATGGGGTACTTCAAGAGGAAACAAACCATAGAGATAGAACTTAGAACTACTTCATTTGGTCAAGTTTCAAGGAGCTAGCACAAACCGTGTTTGATATAGAATACCAAACACAGCTATCTATGTAGGAGAAAACAGAGTGAAACCTAAAAATTCAAACTGTTACTGGAAACGAAAGCTTCAACCTAGAAGAATAAAATTTGGGCACACAAGTGGGATTAGTGAACTGATCATTACCACCAAGTATCATCAAGATTTGGTGAAAAAATGTTTGCTGAGATTTCAGCAAACTAGTAGTTTTTTGGAAGCTTGGCAACCCCTTTAAAACGAAAGTGTTTTTCGCCAGTCTCTGCATGGGGTACTTCAAGAGGAAACAATCCATAGAGATAGAACTTAGAACTACTTCATTTGCTCAAGTTTCAAGGAGCTAGCACAAACCGTGTTTGATTTAGAGTTTCAAACACATCTATCTATAAAGCAGAAAACAGAGTGAAACCTAAAAATTCAAAGTGTTACTGAAAACGAACACTTGAACCTAGAAGAGTGAAAATTGGGCAGCCAAGTGGGCTTAGTGAGCTCATCATTACCACCAAGTATCATCAAGATTTGGTGAAAAAATATTTGCTGAGATTTCAGCAAACTAGTAGTTTTTTGGAAGCTTGGCAACCCCTTTCAAACGAAAGTGTTTTTCGCCAGTCTCTGCATGGGGTACTTCAAGAGGAAACAAACAAGAGATAGAACTTAGAACTACTTCATTTGGTCAAGTTTCAAGGAGCTAGCACAAACCGTATTTGATTTAGAATTCCAAACACAGCTATCTATGTAGGAGAAAACAGAGTGAAACCTAAAAATTCAAACTGTTACTGGAAACGAAAGCTTCAACCTAGAAGAATAAAATTTGGGCAGACAAGTGGGATTAGTGAACTGACCATTACCACCAAGTATCATCAAGATTTGGTGAAAAAATGTTTGCTGAGATTTCAGCAAACTAGTAGTTTTTTGGAAGCTTGGCAACCCCTTTCAAACTGAAGTGTTTTTCGCCAGTCTCTGCGTGGGGTATTTCAAGAGGAAACAAACCATAGAGATAGAACTTAGAACTACTTCATTTGGTCAAGTTTCAAGGAGCTAGCACAAACCGTGTTTGATTTAGAGTTTCAAACACATCTATCTATATAGCAGAAAACAGAGTGAAACCTAAAATTTCAAAGTGTTACTGGAAACGAACGCTTGAGCCTAGAAGAGTAAAAATTGGGCAGCCAAGTGGGCTTAGTGAACTGATCATTACCACCAAGTATCATCAAGATTTGGTGAAAAAATGTTTGCTGAGATTTCAGCAAACGAGTAGTTTTTTGGAAGCTTGGCAACCCCTTTCAAACGAAAGTGTTTTTCGCCAGTTTCTGCATGGGGTACTTCAAGAGGAAAAAAAAACATAGAGATAGAACTAACAACTACTTCATTTTGTCAAGTATCAAGGAGCTAGCAAAAACCGTGTTTGATTTAGAGTTTCAAAGACATCTATCTATATAGCAGAAAACAGAGTGAAACCTAAAATTTCAAAGTGTTACTGGAAACGAACGCTTGTACCCAGAAGAGTAAAAATTGGGCAGCCAAGTGGGCTTAGTGAACTGATCATTACCACCAAGTATCATCAAGTTTTGGTGAAAAAATGTTTGCTGAGATTTCAGCAAACTAGTTGTTTTTTGGAAGCTTGGCAACCCCTTTAAAACGGAAGTGTTTTTCGCCAGTCTCTGCATGGGGTACTTCAAGAGGAAACAAACCATAGAGATAGAACTTAGAACTACTTCATTTGGTCAAGTTTCAAGGAGCTAGCACAAACCGTGTTTGATTTAGAGTTTCAAACACATCTATCTATATAGCAGAAAACAGAGTGAAACCTAAAAATTCAAACAGTCACTGGAAACGAAAGCTTCAACCTAGAAGAATAAAATTTGGGCAGCCAAGTGGGCTTAGTGAACTGATCATTACCACCAAGTATCATCAAGATTTCGTGAAAAAATGTTTGCTGAGATTTCAGCAAACTAGTAGTTTTTTGGAAGCTTGGCAACCCCTTTCAAACGAAAGTGTTTTTCGCCAGTCTCTGCATGGGGTACTTCAAGAGGAAAAAAACCATAGAGATAGAACTAACAACTACTTCATTTTTTCAAGTTTCAAGCAGCTAGCACAAACCGTGTTTGATTTAGAGTTTCAAAGACATCTATCTATATAGCAGAAAACAGAGTGAAACCTAAAAATTCAAAGTGTTACTGGAAACGAACGCTTGAACCTAGAAGAGTGAAAATTGGGCAGCCAAGTGGGCTTAGTCAACTGATCATTACCACCAAGTATCATCAAGATTGGTGAAAAAATGTTTGCTGAGATTTCAGCAAACTAGTAATTATTTCGAAGCTTGGCAACCCCTTTCAAACGAAAGTGTTCTTCGCCAGTCTCTGCATGGGGTACTTCAAGAGGAAACAAACCATAGAGATAGAACTTAGAACTACTTCATTTTGTCAAGTTTCACGGAGCTAGCACAAACCGTGTTTGATTTAGAGTTTCAAACACATCTATCTATATAGCAGAAAACAGAGTGATACCTAAAATTTCAAAGTGTTACTGGAAACGAACGCTTGAACCTATGAGAGTAAAAATTGCGCTGCCAAGTGGGCTTAGTGAACTGATCATTACCACCAAGTATCATCAAGTTTTGGTGAAAAAATGTTTGCTGAGATTTCAGCAAACTAGTAGTTTTTTGGAAGCTTGGCAACCCCTTACAAACGAAAGTGTTCTTCGCCAGTCTCTGCATGGGGTACTTCAAGAGGAAACAAACCATAGAGATAGAACTTAGAACTACTTCATTTGGTCAAGTTTCAAGGAGCTAGCACAAACCGTGTTTGATTTAGAGTTTCAAACACATCTATCTATATAGCAGAAAACAGAGTGAAACCTAAAAATTCAAACAGTCACTGGAAACGAAAGCTTCAACCTAGAAGAATAAAATTTGGGCAGCCAAGTGGGCTTAGTGAACTGATCATTACCACCAAGTATCATCAAGATTTGGTGAAAAAATGTTTGCTGAGATTTCAGCAAACTAGTAGTTTTTTGGAAGCTTGGCAACCCCTTTCAAACGAAAGTGTTTTTCGCCAGTCTCTGCATGGGGTACTTCAAGAGGAAAAAAACCATAGAGATAGAACTAACAACTACTTCATTTTGTCAAGTTTCAAGGAGCTGGCAAAAACCGTGTTTGATTTAGAGTTTCAAAGACATCTATCTATATAGCAGAAAACAGAGTGAAACCTAAAAATTCAAAGTGTTACTGGAAACGAACGCTTGAACCTAGAAGAGTGAAAATTGGGCAGCCAAGTGGGCTTAGTGAACTGATCATTACCACCAAGTATCATCAAGACTTGGTGAAAAAATGTTTGCTGAGATTTCAGCAAACTAGTAGTTTTTTGGAAGCTTGGCAACCCCTTTCAAACGAAAGTGTTTTTCGCCAGTCTCTGCATGGGGTACTTCAAGAGGAAACAAACCATAGAGATAGAACTTAGAACTACTTCATTTGGTCAAGTTTCACGGAGCTAGCACAAACCGTGTTTGATTTAGAGTTTCAAACACATCTATCTATATAACAGAAAACAGAGTGAAACCTAAAAATTGAAACTGTTACTGGAAACGAACGCTTGAACCTAGAAGAGTGAAAGTTGGGCAGCCAAGTGGGATTAGTGAACTGATCATTACCACCAAGTATCATCAAGATTTGGTGAAAAAATGTTTGCTGAGATTTCAGCAAACGAGAAGTTTTTTGGAAGCTTGGCAACCCCTTTCAAACGAAAGTGTTCTTCGCCAGTCTCTGCATTGGGTACTTCAAGAGGAAACAAACCATAGAGATAGAACTTAGAACTACTTCATTTTGTCAAGTTTCACGGAGCTAGCACAAACCGTGTTTGATTTAGAGTTTCAAACACATCTATCTATATAGCAGAAAACAGAGTGAAACCTAAAATTTCAAAGTGTTACTGGAAACGAACGCTTGAACCTAGAAGAGTAAAAATTGCGCTGCCAAGTGGGCTTAGTGAACTGATCATTACCACCAAGTATCATCAAGTTTTGGTGAAAAAAATGTTTGCTGAGATTTCAGCAAACTAGTAGTTTTTTGGAAGCTTGGCAACCCCTTTAAAACGAAAGTGTTTTTCGCCAGTCTCTGCATGGGGTACTTCAAGAGGAAACAAACCATAGAGATAGAACTTAGAACTACTTCATTTGGTCAAGTTTCAAGGAGCTAGCACAAACCGTGTTTGATTTAGAATTCCAAACACAGCTATCTATGTAGGAGAAAAGAGAGTGAAACCTAAAAATTCAAACTGTTACTGGAAACGAAAGCTTCAACCTAGAAGAATAAAATTTTCGCAGCCAAGTGGGATTAGTGAACTGATCATTACCACCAAGTATCATCAAGATTTGGTGAAAAAATGTTTGCTGAGATTTCAGCAAACTAGTAGTTTTTTGGAAGCTTGGCAACCCCTTTAAAACGGAAATGTTTTCGCCAGTCTCTGCATGGGGTACTTCAAGAGGAAACAAACCATAGAGATAGAACTTAGAACTACTTCATTTGGTCAAGTTTCAAGGAGCTAGCACAAACCGTGTTTGATTTAGAGTTTCAAACACATCTATCTATATAGCAGAAAACAGAGTGAAACCTAAACATTCAAAGTGTTACTGGAAACGAACGCTTGAACCTAGAAGAGTGAAAATTGGGAAGCCAAGTGGGCTTAGTGAACTGATCATTACCACCAAGTATCATCAAGTTTTGGTGAAAAAATGTTTGCTGAGATTTCAGCAAACTAGTAGTTTTTTGGAAGCTTGGCAACCCCTTTAAAACGAAAGTGTTTTTCGCCAGTCTCTGCATGGGGTACTTCAAGAGGAAACAATCCATAGAGATAGAACTTAGAACTACTTCATTTGCTCAAGTTTCAAGGAACTAGCACAAACCGTGTTTGATTTAGAGTTTCAAACACATCTATCTAGATAGCAGAAAACAGAGTGGAACCTAACAATTCAAAGTGTTACTGGAAACGAACGCTTGAACCTAGAAAAGTGAAAATTGGGCAGCCAAGTGGGCTTAGTGAACTGATCATTACCACCAAGTATCATCAAGATTTGGTGAAAAAATGTTTGCTGAGATTTCAGCAAACTAGTAGTTTTTTGGAAGCTTGGCAACCCCTTTCAAACGAAAGTGTTTTTCGCCAGTCTCTGCATGGGGTACTTCAAGAGGAAACAAACCATAGAGATAGAACTTAGAACTACTTCATTTGGTCAAGTTTCAAGGAGCTAGCACAAACCGTGTTTGATTTAGAATTCCAAACACAGCCATCTATGTAGGAGAAAACAGAGTGAAACCTAAAATTTCAAACTGTTACTGGAAACGAACGCTTGAACCTAGAAGAGTAAAAATTGGGCTGCCAAGTGGGCTTAGTGAACTGATCATTACCACCAAGTATCATCAAGATTTGGTGAAAAAATGTTTGCTGAGATTTCAGCAAACGAGAAGTTTTTTGGAAGCTTGGCAACCCCTTTCAAACGAAAGTGTTCTTCGCCAGTCTCTGCATGGGGTACTTCAAGAGGAAAAGAAACCATAGAGATAGAACTTAGAACTACTTCATTTGGTCAAGTTTCACGGAGCTAGCACAAACCGTGTTTGATTTAGAGTTTCAAACACATCTATCTATACAGCAGAAAACAGGGTGAAACCTAAAATTTCAAAGTGTTACTGGAAACGAACGCTTGAACCTAGAAGAGTGAAAATTGGGCAGCTAAGTGGGCTTAGTGAACTGATCATTACCACCAAGTATCATCAAGATTTGGTGAAAAAAATGTTTGCTGAGATTTCAGCAAACGAGTAGTTTTTTGGAAGCTTGGCAACCCCTTTCAAACGAAAGTGTTCTTCGCCAGTCTCTGCATGGGGTACTTCAACAGGAAACAAACCATAGAGATAGAACTTAGAACTACTTCATTTTGTCAAGTTTCAAGGAGCTAGCACAAACCGTGTTTGATTTAGAATTCCAAACACAGCTATCTATGTAGGAGAAAACAGAGTGAAACCTAAAAATTCAAACTGTTACTGGAAACGAAAGCTTCAATCTAGAAGAATAATATTTGGGCAGCCAAGTGGGATTAGTGAACTGATCATTACCACCAAGTATCATCAAGATTTGGTGAAAAAATGTTTGCTGAAAATTCAGCAAACGAGAAGTTTTTTGGAAGTTTGGCAACCCCTTTCAAACGGAAGTGTTTTTCGCCAGTCTCTGCATGGGGTACTTCAAGAGGAAACAAAGGATAGAGATAGAAATTAGAACTACTTCATTTGGTCAAGTTTCACGGAGCTAGCTCAAACCGTGTTTGATTTAGAGTTTCAAACACATCTATCTATATAGCAGAAAACAGAGTGAAACCTAAAAATTCAAACAGTCACTGGAAACGAAAGCTTCAACCTAGAAGAATAAAATTTGGGCAGCCAAGTGGGATTAGTGAACCGATCATTACCACCAAGTATCATCAAGATTTGGTGAAAAAATGTTTGCTGAGATTTCAGCAAACTAGTAGTTTTTTGGAAGCTTTGCAACCCCTTTCAAACGAAAGTGTTTTTCGCCAGCCTCTGCATGGGGTACTTCAAGAGGAAAAAAACCATAGAGATAGAACTAACAACTACTTCATTTTGTCAAGTTTCAAGGAGCTAGCAAAAACCGTGTTTGATTTAGAGTTTCAAAGACATCTATCTATATAGCAGAAAACAGAGTGAAACCTAAAATTTCAAAGTGTTACTGGAAACGAACGCTTGAACCTAGAAGAGTAAAAATTGGGCAGCCAAGTGGGCTTAGTGAACTGATCATTACCACCAAGTATCATCAAGTTTTGGTGAAAAAATGTTTGCTGAGATTTCAGCAAACTAGTAGTTTTTTGGAAGCTTGGCAACCCCTTTAAAACGAAAGTGTTTTTCGCCAGTCTCTGCATGGGGTACTTCAAGAGGAAACAATCCATAGAGATAGAACTTAGAACTACTTCATTTGCTCAAGTTTCAAGGAACTAGCACAAACCGTGTTTGATTTAGAGTTTCAAACACATCTATCTAGATAGCAGAAAACAGAGTGGAACCTGACAATTCAAAGTGTTACTGGAAACGAACGCTTGAACCTAGAAAAGTGAAAATTGGGCAGCCAAGTGGGCTTAGTGAACTGATCATTACCACCAAGTATCATCAAGATTTGGTGAAAAAATGTTTGCTGAGATTTCAGCAAACTAGTAGTTTTTTGGAAGCTTGGCAACCCCTTTCAAACGAAAGTGTTTTTCGCCAGTCTCTGCATGGGGTACTTCAAGAGGAAACAAACCATAGAGATAGAACTTAGAACTACTTCATTTGGTCAAGTTTCAAGGAGCTAGCACAAACCGTGTTTGATTTAGAATTCCAAACACAGCCATCTATGTAGGAGAAAACAGAGTGAAACCTAAAAATTCAAACTGTTACTGGAAACGAACGCTTGAACCTAGAAGAGTGAAAATTGGGCTGCCAAGTGGGCTTAGTGAACTGATCATTACCACCAAGTATCATCAAGATTTGGTGAAAAAATGTTTGCTGAGATTTCAGCAAATGAGAAGTTTTTTGGAAGCTTGGCAACCCCTTTCAAACGAAAGTGTTCTTCGCCAGTCTCTGCATGGGGTACTTCAAGAGGAAAAGAAACCATAGAGATAGAACTTAGAACTACTTCATTTGGTCAAGTTTCACGGAGCTAGCACAAACCGTGTTTGATTTAGAGTTTCAAACACATCTATCTATATAGCAGAAAACAGAGTGAAACCTAAAATTTCAAAGTGTTACTGGAAATGAACGCTTGAACCTAGAAGAGTGAAAATTGGGCAGCTAAGTGGGCTTAGTGAACTGATCATTACCACCAAGTATCATCAAGATTTGGTGAAAAAAATGTTTGCTGAGATTTCAGCAAACGAGTAGTTTTTTGGAAGCTTTGCAACCCCTTTCAAACGAAAGTGTTCTTCGCAAGTCTCTGCATGGGGTACTTCAAGAGGAAACAAACCATAGAGATAGAACTTAGAACTACTTCATTTTGTCAAGTTTCAAGGAGCTAGCACAAACCGTGTTTGATTTAGAATTCCAAACACAGCTATCTATGTAGGAGAAAACAGAGTGAAACCTAAAAATTCAAACTGTTACTGGAAACGAAAGCTTCAATCTAGAAGAATAAAATTTGGGCAGCCAAGTGGGATTAGTGAACTGATCATTACCACCAAGTATCATCAAGATTTGGTGAAAAAATATTTGCTGAGATTTCAGCAAACTAGTAGTTTTTTGGAAGCTTGGCAACCCCTTTCAAACGGAAGTGTTTTTCGCCAGTCTCTGCATGGGGTACTTCAAGAGGAAACAAACCATAGAGATAGAACTTAGAACTACTTCATTTGGTCAAGTTTCAAGGAGCTAGCACAAACCGTGTTTGATTTAGAGTTTCAAACACATCTATCTATATAGCAGAAAACAGAGTGAAACCTAAAAATTCAAACAGTCACTGGAAACGAAAGCTTCAACATAGAAGAATAAAATTTGGGCAGCCAAGTGGGATTAGTGAACTGATCATTACCACCAAGTATCATCAAGATTTGGTGAAAAAATGTTTGCTGAGATTTCAGCAAACTAGTAGTTTTTTGGAAGCTTGGCAACCCCTTTCAAACGAAAGTGTTTTTCGCCAGTCTCTGCATGGGGTACTTCAAGAGGAAAAAAACCATAGAGATAGAACTAACAACTACTTCATTTTGTCAAGTTTCAAGGAGCTAGCAAAAACCGTGTTTGATTTAGAGTTTCAAAGACATCTATCTATATAGCAGAAAACAGAGTGAAACCTAAAATTTCAAAGTGTTAGTGGAAACGAACGCTTGAACCTAGAAGAGTAAAAATTGGGCAGCCAAGTGGGCTTAGTGAACTGATCATTACCACCAAGTATCATCAAGATTTGGTGAAAAAATGTTTGCTGAGATTTCAGCAAACTAGTAGTTTTTTGGAAGCTTGGCAACCCCTTTAAAATGAAAGTGTTTTTCGCCAGTCTCTGCATGGGGTATTTCAAGAGGAAACAATCCATAGAGATAGAACTTAGAACTACTTCATTTGCTCAAGTTTCAAGGAGCTAGCACAAACCGTGTTTGATTTAGAGTTTCAAACACATCTATCTAGATAGCAGAAAACAGAGTGGAACCTAACAATTAAAAGTGTTACTGGAAACGAACGCTTGAACCTAGAAGAGTGAAAATTGGGCAGCCAAGTGGGATTAGTGAACTGATCATTACCACCAAGTATCATCAAGATTTGGTGAAAAAATGTTTGCTGAGATTTCAGCAAACTAGTAGTTTTTTGGAAGCTTGGCAACCCCTTTCAAACGGAAGTGTTTTTCGCCAGTCTCTGCATGGGGTACTTCAAGAGGAAACAAACCATAGAGATAGAACTTAGAACTACTTCATTTGGTCAAGTTTCAAGGAGCTAGCACAAACCGTGTTTGATTTAGAGTTTCAAACACATCTATCTATATAGCAGAAAACAGAGTGAAACCTAAAAATTCAAACAGTCACTGGAAACGAAAGCTTCAACATAGAAGAATAAAATTTGGGCAGCCAAGTGGGATTAGTGAACTGATCATTACCACCAAGTATCATCAAGATTTGGTGAAAAAATGTTTGCTGAGATTTCAGCAAACTAGTAGTTTTTTGGAAGCTTGGCAACCCCTTTCAAACGAAAGTGTTTTTCGCCAGTCTCTGCATGGGGTACTTCAAGAGGAAAAAAACCATAGAGATAGAACTAACAACTACTTCATTTTGTCAAGTTTCAAGGAGCTAGCAAAAACCGTGTTTGATTTAGAGTTTCAAAGACATCTATCTATATAGCAGAAAACAGAGTGAAACCTAAAATTTCAAAGTGTTAGTGGAAACGAACGCTTGAACCTAGAAGAGTAAAAATTGGGCAGCCAAGTGGGCTTAGTGAACTGATCATTACCACCAAGTATCATCAAGATTTGGTGAAAAAATGTTTGCTGAGATTTCAGCAAACTAGTAGTTTTTTGGAAGCTTGGCAACCCCTTTAAAATGAAAGTGTTTTTCGCCAGTCTCTGCATGGGGTATTTCAAGAGGAAACAATCCATAGAGATAGAACTTAGAACTACTTCATTTGCTCAAGTTTCAAGGAGCTAGCACAAACCGTGTTTGATTTAGAGTTTCAAACACATCTATCTAGATAGCAGAAAACAGAGTGGAACCTAACAATTAAAAGTGTTACTGGAAACGAACGCTTGAACCTAGAAGAGTGAAAATTGGGCAGCCAAGTGGGATTAGTGAACTGATCATTACCACCAAGTATCATCAAGATTTGGTGAAAAAATGTTTGCTGAGATTTCAGCAAACTAGTAGTTTTTTGGAAGCTTGGCAACCCCTTTCAAACGAAAGTGTTTTTCGCCAGTCTCTGCATGGGGTACTTCAAGAGGAAACAAACCATAGAGATAGAACTTAGAACTACTTCATTTGGTCAAGTTTCAAGGAGCTAGCACAAACCGTGTTTGATTTAGAATTCCAAACACAGCTATCGATGTAGGAGAAAACAGAGTGAAACCTAAAAATTTAAACTGTTACTGGAAACGAATGCTTCAACCTAGAAGAATAAAAATAGGGCAGCAAAGTGGGATTAGTGAACTGATCATTACCACCAAGTATCATCAAGATTTGGTGAAAAAATGTTTGCTGAGATTTCAGCAAACTAGTAGTTTTTTGGAAGCTTGGCAACCCCTTTCAAACGAAAGTGTTTTCCGCCAGTCTCTGCATGGGGTACTTCAAGAGGAAACAAACCGTAGAGATAGAACTTACAACTACTTCATTTTGTCAAGTTTCACGGAGCTAGCACAAACCGTGTTTGATTTAGAGTTTCAAACACATCTATCTGTATAGCAGAAAACAGTGTGAAACCTAAAAATTCAAACTGTTACTGGAAACGAACGCTTGAACCTAGAAGAGTGAAAGTTGGGCAGCCAAGTGGGATTAGTGAACTGATCATTACCACCAAGTATCATCAAGATTTGGTGAAAAAATGTTTGCTGAGATTTCAGCAAACTAGTAGTTTTTTGGAAGCTTGGCAACCCCTTTCAAACGGAAGTGTTTTTCGCCAGTCTCTGCATGGGGTACTTCAAGAGGAAACAAACCATAGAGATAGAACTTAGAACTACTTCATTTGGTCAAGTTTCAAGGAGCTAGCACAAACCGTGTTTGATTTAGAGTTTCAAACACATCTATCTATATAGCAGAAAACAGAGTGAAACCTAAAAATTCAAACTGTTACTGGAAACGAAAGCTTCAATCTAGAAGAATAATATTTGGGCAGCCAAGTGGGATTAGTGAACTGATCATTACCACCAAGTATCATCAAGATTTGGTGAAAAAATGTTTGCTGAAAATTCAGCAAACGAGAAGTTTTTTGGAAGTTTGGCAACCCCTTTCAAACGGAAGTGTTTTTCGCCAGTCTCTGCATGGGGTACTTCAAGAGGAAACAAAGGATAGAGATAGAAATTAGAACTACTTCATTTGGTCAAGTTTCACGGAGCTAGCTCAAACCGTGTTTGATTTAGAGTTTCAAACACATCTATCTATATAGCAGAAAACAGAGTGAAACCTAAAAATTCAAACAGTCACTGGAAACGAAAGCTTCAACCTAGAAGAATAAAATTTGGGCAGCCAAGTGGGATTAGTGAACCGATCATTACCACCAAGTATCATCAAGATTTGGTGAAAAAATGTTTGCTGAGATTTCAGCAAACTAGTAGTTTTTTGGAAGCTTTGCAACCCCTTTCAAACGAAAGTGTTTTTCGCCAGTCTCTGCATGGGGTACTTCAAGAGGAAAAAAAACCATAGAGATAGAACTAACAACTACTTCATTTTGTCAAGTTTCAAGGAGCTAGCAAAAACCGTGTTTGATTTAGAGTTTCAAAGACAACTATCTATATAGCAGAAAACAGAGTGAAACCTAAAATTTCAAAGTGTTACTGGAAACGAACGCTTGAACCTAGAAGAGTAAAAATTGGGCAGCCAAGTGGGCTTAGTGAACTGATCATTACCACCAAGTATCATCAAGTTTTGGTGAAAAAATGTTTGCTGAGATTTCAGCAAACTAGTAGTTTTTTGGAAGCTTGGCAACCCCTTTAAAACGAAAGTGTTTTTCGCCAGTCTCTGCATGGGGTACTTCAAGAGGAAACAATCCATAGAGATAGAACTTAGAACTACTTCATTTGCTCAAGTTTCAAGGAACTAGCACAAACCGTGTTTGATTTAGAGTTTCAAACACATCTATCTAGATAGCAGAAAACAGAGTGGAACCTAACAATTCAAAGTGTTACTGGAAACGAACGCTTGAACCTAGAAAAGTGAAAATTGGGCAGCCAAGTGGGCTTAGTGAACTGATCATTACCACCAAGTATCATCAAGATTTGGTGAAAAAATGTTTGCTGAGATTTCAGCAAACTAGTAGTTTTTTGGAAGCTTGGCAACCCCTTTCAAACGAAAGTGTTTTTCGCCAGTCTCTGCATGGGGTACTTCAAGAGGAAACAAACCATAGAGATAGAACTTAGAACTACTTCATTTGGTCAAGTTTCAAGGAGCTAGCACAAACCGTGTTTGATTTAGAATTCCAAACACAGCCATCTATGTAGGAGAAAACAGAGTGAAACCTAAAAATTCAAACTGTTACTGGAAACGAACGCTTGAACCTAGAAGAGTAAAAATTGGGCTGCCAAGTGGGCTTAGTGAACTGATCATTACCACCAAGTATCATCAAGATTTGGTGAAAAAATGTTTGCTGAGATTTCAGCAAACGAGAAGTTTTTTGGAAGCTTGGCAACCCCTTTCAAACGAAAGTGTTCTTCGCCAGTCTCTGCATGGGGTACTTCAAGAGGAAAAGAAACCATAGAGATAGAACTTAGAACTACTTCATTTGGTCAAGTTTCACGGAGCTAGCACAAACCGTGTTTGATTTAGAGTTTCAAACACATCTATCTATACAGCAGAAAACAGGGTGAAACCTAAAATTTCAAAGTGTTACTGGAAACGAACGCTTGAACCTAGAAGAGTGAAAATTGGGCAGCTAAGTGGGCTTAGTGAACTGATCATTACCACCAAGTATCATCAAGATTTGGTGAAAAAAATGTTTGCTGAGATTTCAGCAAACGAGTAGTTTTTTGGAAGCTTGGCAACCCCTTTCAAACGAAAGTGTTCTTCGCCAGTCTCTGCATGGGGTACTTCAACAGGAAACAAACCATAGAGATAGAACTTAGAACTACTTCATTTTGTCAAGTTTCAAGGAGCTAGCACAAACCGTGTTTGATTTAGAATTCCAAACACAGCTATCTATGTAGGAGAAAACAGAGTGAAACCTAAAAATTCAAACTGTTACTGGAAACGAAAGCTTCAATCTAGAAGAATAATATTTGGGCAGCCAAGTGGGATTAGTGAACTGATCATTACCACCAAGTATCATCAAGATTTGGTGAAAAAATGTTTGCTGAAAATTCAGCAAACGAGAAGTTTTTGGAAGTTTGGCAACCCCTTTCAAACGGAAATGTTTTCGCCAGTCTCTGCATGGGGTACTTCAAGAGGAAACAAAGGATAGAGATAGAAATTAGAACTACTTCATTTGGTCAAGTTTCACGGAGCTAGCTCAAACCGTGTTTGATTTAGAGTTTCAAACACATCTATCTATATAGCAGAAAACAGAGTGAAACCTAAAAATTCAAACAGTCACTGGAAACGAAAGCTTCAACCTAGAAGAATAAAATTTGGGCAGCCAAGTGGGATTAGTGAACCGATCATTACCACCAAGTATCATCAAGATTTGGTGAAAAAATGTTTGCTGAGATTTCAGCAAACTAGTAGTTTTTTGGAAGCTTTGCAACCCCTTTCAAACGAAAGTGTTTTTCGCCAGTCTCTGCATGGGGTACTTCAAGAGGAAAAAAACCATAGAGATAGAACTAACAACTACTTCATTTTGTCAAGTTTCAAGGAGCTAGCAAAAACCGTGTTTGATTTAGAGTTTCAAAGACATCTATCTATATAGCAGAAAACAGAGTGAAACCTAAAATTTCTAAAGTGTTACTGGAAACGAACGCTTGAACCTAGAAGAGTAAAAATTGGGCAGCAAGTGGGCTTAGTGAACTGATCATTACCACCAAGTATCATCAAGTTTTGGTGAAAAAATGTTTGCTGAGATTTCAGCAAACTAGTAGTTTTTTGAAGCTTGGCAACCCCTTTAAAACGAAAGTGTTTTTCGCCAGTCTCTGCATGGGGTACTTCAAGAGGAAACAATCCATAGAGATAGAACTTAGAACTACTTCATTTGCTCAAGTTTCAAGGAACTAGCACAAACCGTGTTTGATTTAGAGTTTCAAACACATCTATCTAGATAGCAGAAAACAGAGTGGAACCTAACAATTCAAAGTGTTACTGGAAACGAACGCTTGAACCTAGAAAAGTGAAAATTGGGCAGCCAAGTGGGCTTAGTGAACTGATCATTACCACCAAGTATCATCAAGATTTGGTGAAAAAATGTTTGCTGAGATTTCAGCAAACTAGTAGTTTTTTGGAAGCTTGGCAACCCCTTTCAAACGAAAGTGTTTTTCGCCAGTCTCTGCATGGGGTACTTCAAGAGGAAACAAACCATAGAGATAGAACTTAGAACTACTTCATTTGGTCAAGTTTCAAGGAGCTAGCACAAACCCGTGTTTGATTTAGAATTCCAAACACAGCCATCTATGTAGGAGAAAACAGAGTGAAACCTAAAAATTCAAACTGTTACTGGAAACGAACGCTTGAACCTAGAAGAGTAAAAATTGGGCTGCCAAGTGGGCTTAGTGAACTGATCATTACCACCAAGTATCATCAAGATTTGTGAAAAAATGTTTGCTGATATTTCAGCAAATGAGAAGTTTTTTGGAAGCTTGGCAACCCCTTTCAAACGAAAGTGTTCTTCGCCAGTCTCTGCATGGGGTACTTCAAGAGAAAAGAAACCATAGAGATAGAACTTAGAACTACTTCATTTGGTCAAGTTTCACGGAGCTAGCACCAAACCGTGTTTGATTTAGAGTTTCAAACACATCTATCTGTATAGCAGAAAACAGTGTGAAACCTAAAAATTCAAACTGTTACTGGAAACGAACGCTTGAACCTAGAAGAGTGAAAGTTGGGCAGCCAAGTGGGATTAGTGAACTGATCATTACCACCAAGTATCATCAAGATTTGGTGAAAAAATGTTTGCTGAGATTTCAGCAAACTAGTAGTTTTTTGGAAGCTTGGCAACCCTTTCAAACGGAAGTGTTTTTCGCCAGTCTCTGCATGGGGTACTTCAAGAGGAAACAAACCATAGAGATAGAACTTAGAACTACTTCATTTGGTCAAGTTTCAAGGAGCTAGCACAAACCGTGTTTGATTTAGAGTTTCAAACACATCTATCTATAAAGCAGAAAACAGAGTGAAACCTAAAAATTCAAACTGTTACTGGAAACGAAAGCTTCAATCTAGAAGAATAATATTTGGGCAGCCAAGTGGGATTAGTGAACTGATCATTACCACCAAGTATCATCAAGATTTGGTGAAAAAATGTTTGCTGAAAATTCAGCAAACGAGAAGTTTTTTGGAAGTTTGGCAACCCCTTTCAAACGGAAGTGTTTTTCGCCAGTCTCTGCATGGGGTACTTCAAGAGGAAACAAAGGATAGAGATAGAAATTAGAACTACTTCATTTGGTCAAGTTTCACGGAGCTAGCTCAAACCGTGTTTGATTTAGAGTTTCAAACACATCTATCTATATAGCAGAAAACAGAGTGAAACCTAAAAATTCAAACAGTCACTGGAAACGAAAGCTTCAACCTAGAAGAATAAAATTTGGGCAGCCAAGTGGGATTAGTGAACCGATCATTACCACCAAGTATCATCAAGATTTGGTGAAAAAATGTTTGCTGAGATTTCAGCAAACTAGTAGTTTTTTGGAAGCTTTGCAACCCCTTTCAAACGAAAGTGTTTTTCGCCAGTCTCTGCATGGGGTACTTCAAGAGGAAAAAAACCATAGAGATAGAACTAACAACTACTTCATTTTGTCAAGTTTCAAGGAGCTAGCAAAAACCGTGTTTGATTTAGAGTTTCAAAGACATCTATCTATATAGCAGAAAACAGAGTGAAACCTAAAATTTCAAAGTGTTACTGGAAACGAACGCTTGAACCTAGAAGAGTAAAAATTGGGCAGCCAAGTGGGCTTAGTGAACTGATCATTACCACCAAGTATCATCAAGTTTTGGTGAAAAAATGTTTGCTGAGATTTCAGCAAACTAGTAGTTTTTTGGAAGCTTGGCAACCCCTTTAAAACGAAAGTGTTTTTCGCCAGTCTCTGCATGGGGTACTTCAAGAGGAAACAATCCATAGAGATAGAACTTAGAACTACTTCATTTGCTCAAGTTTCAAGGAACTAGCACAAACCGTGTTTGATTTAGAGTTTCAAACACATCTATCTAGATAGCAGAAAACAGAGTGGAACCTAACAATTCAAAGTGTTACTGGAAACGAACGCTTGAACCTAGAAAAGTGAAAATTGGGCAGCCAAGTGGGCTTAGTGAACTGATCATTACCACCAAGTATCATCAAGATTTGGTGAAAAAATGTTTGCTGAGATTTCAGCAAACTAGTAGTTTTTTGGAAGCTTGGCAACCCCTTTCAAACGAAAGTGTTTTTCGCCAGTCTCTGCATGGGGTACTTCAAGAGGAAACAAACCATAGAGATAGAACTTAGAACTACTTCATTTGGTCAAGTTTCAAGGAGCTAGCACAAACCGTGTTTGATTTAGAATTCCAAACACAGCCATCTATGTAGGAGAAAACAGAGTGAAACCTAAAAATTCAAACTGTTACTGGAAACGAACGCTTGAACCTAGAAGAGTAAAAATTGGGCTGCCAAGTGGGCTTAGTGAACTGATCATTACCACCAAGTATCATCAAGATTTGGTGAAAAAATGTTTGCTGAGATTTCAGCAAACGAGAAGTTTTTTAGAAGCTTGGCAACCCCTTTCAAACGAAAGTGTTCTTCGCCAGTCTCTGCATGGGGTACTTCAAGAGGAAAAGAAACCATAGAGATAGAACTTAGAACTACTTCATTTGGTCAAGTTTCACGGAGCTAGCACAAACCGTGTTTGATTTAGAGTTTCAAACACATCTATCTATACAGCAGAAAACAGGGTGAAACCTAAAATTTCAAAGTGTTACTGGAAACGAACGCTTGAACCTAGAAGAGTGAAAATTGGGCAGCTAAGTGGGCTTAGTGAACTGATCATTACCACCAAGTATCATCAAGATTTGGTGAAAAAAATGTTTGCTGAGATTTCAGCAAACGAGTAGTTTTTTGGAAGCTTGGCAACCCCTTTCAAACGAAAGTGTTCTTCGCCAGTCTCTGCATGGGGTACTTCAACAGGAAACAAACCATAGAGATAGAACTTAGAACTACTTCATTTTGTCAAGTTTCAAGGAGCTAGCACAAACCGTGTTTGATTTAGAATTCCAAACACAGCTATCTATGTAGGAGAAAACAGAGTGAAACCTAAAAATTCAAACTGTTACTGGAAACGAAAGCTTCAATCTAGAAGAATAATATTTGGGCAGCCAAGTGGGATTAGTGAACTGATCATTACCACCAAGTATCATCAAGATTTGGTGAAAAAATGTTTGCTGAAAATTCAGCAAACGAGAAGTTTTTTGGAAGTTTGGCAACCCCTTTCAAACGGAAATGTTTTTCGCCAGTCTCTGCATGGGGTACTTCAAGAGGAAACAAAGGATAGAGATAGAAATTAGAACTACTTCATTTGGTCAAGTTTCACGGAGCTAGCTCAAACCGTGTTTGATTTAGAGTTTCAAACACATCTATCTATATAGCAGAAAACAGAGTGAAACCTAAAAATTCAAACAGTCACTGGAAACGAAAGCTTCAACCTAGAAGAATAAAATTTGGGCAGCCAAGTGGGATTAGTGAACCGATCATTACCACCAAGTATCATCAAGATTTGGTGAAAAAATGTTTGCTGAGATTTCAGCAAACTAGTAGTTTTTTGGAAGCTTTGCAACCCCTTTCAAACGAAAGTGTTTTTCGCCAGTCTCTGCATGGGGTACTTCAAGAGGAAAAAAACCATAGAGATAGAACTAACAACTACTTCATTTTGTCAAGTTTCAAGGAGCTAGCAAAAACCGTGTTTGATTTAGAGTTTCAAAGACATCTATCTATATAGCAGAAAACAGAGTGAAACCTAAAATTTCAAAGTGTTACTGGAAACGAACGCTTGAACCTAGAAGAGTAAAAATTGGGCAGCCAAGTGGGCTTAGTGAACTGATCATTACCACCAAGTATCATCAAGTTTTGGTGAAAAAATGTTTGCTGAGATTTCAGCAAACTAGTAGTTTTTTGGAAGCTTGGCAACCCCTTTAAAACGAAAGTGTTTTTCGCCAGTCTCTGCATGGGGTACTTCAAGAGGAAACAATCCATAGAGATAGAACTTAGAACTACTTCATTTGCTCAAGTTTCAAGGAACTAGCACAAACCGTGTTTGATTTAGAGTTTCAAACACATCTATCTAGATAGCAGAAAACAGAGTGGAACCTAACAATTCAAAGTGTTACTGGAAACGAACGCTTGAACCTAGAAAAGTGAAAATTGGGCAGCCAAGTGGGCTTAGTGAACTGATCATTACCACCAAGTATCATCAAGATTTGGTGAAAAAATGTTTGCTGAGATTTCAGCAAACTAGTAGTTTTTTGGAAGCTTGGCAACCCCTTTCAAACGAAAGTGTTTTTCGCCAGTCTCTGCATGGGGTACTTCAAGAGGAAACAAACCATAGAGATAGAACTTAGAACTACTTCATTTGGTCAAGTTTCAAGGAGCTAGCACAAACCGTGTTTGATTTAGAATTCCAAACACAGCCATCTATGTAGGAGAAAACAGAGTGAAACCTAAAAATTCAAACTGTTACTGGAAACGAACGCTTGAACCTAGAAGAGTAAAAATTGGGCTGCCAAGTGGGCTTAGTGAACTGATCATTACCACCAAGTATCATCAAGATTTGGTGAAAAAATGTTTGCTGAGATTTCAGCAAATGAGAAGTTTTTTGGAAGCTTGGCAACCCCTTTCAAACGAAAGTGTTCTTCGCCAGTCTCTGCATGGGGTACTTCAAGAGGAAAAGAAACCATAGAGATAGAACTTAGAACTACTTCATTTGGTCAAGTTTCACGGAGCTAGCACAAACCGTGTTTGATTTAGAGTTTCAAACACATCTATCTATATAGCAGAAAACAGAGTGAAACCTAAAATTTCAAAGTGTTACTGGAAATGAACGCTTGAACCTAGAAGAGTGAAAATTGGGCAGCTAAGTGGGCTTAGTGAACTGATCATTACCACCAAGTATCATCAAGATTTGGTGAAAAAAATGTTTGCTGAGATTTCAGCAAACTAGTAGTTTTTTGGAAGCTTGGCAACCCCTTTCAAACGAAAGTGTTCTTCGCCAGTCTCTGCATGGGGTACTTCAAGAGGAAACAAACCATAGAGATAGAACTTAGAACTACTTCATTTTGTCAAGTTTCAAGGAGCTAGCACAAACCGTGTTTGATTTAGAATTCCAAACACAGCTATCTATGTAGGAGAAAACAGAGTGAAACCTAAAAATTCAAACTGTTACTGGAAACGAAAGCTTCAATCTAGAAGAATAAAATTTGGGCAGCCAAGTGGGATTAGTGAACTGATCATTACCACCAAGTATCATCAAGATTTGGTGAAAAAATATTTGCTGAGATTTCAGCAAACTAGTAGTTTTTTGGAAGCTTGGCAACCCCTTTCAAACGGAAGTGTTTTTCGCCAGTCTCTGCATGGGGTACTTCAAGAGGAAACAAACCATAGAGATAGAACTTAGAACTACTTCATTTGGTCAAGTTTCAAGGAGCTAGCACAAACCGTGTTTGATTTAGAGTTTCAAACACATCTATCTATATAGCAGAAAACAGAGTGAAACCTAAAAATTCAAACAGTCACTGGAAACGAAAGCTTCAACATAGAAGAATAAAATTTGGGCAGCCAAGTGGGATTAGTGAACTGATCATTACCACCAAGTATCATCAAGATTTGGTGAAAAAATGTTTGCTGAGATTTCAGCAAACTAGTAGTTTTTTGGAAGCTTGGCAACCCCTTTCAAACGAAAGTGTTTTTCGCCAGTCTCTGCATGGGGTACTTCAAGAGGAAAAAAACCATAGAGATAGAACTAACAACTACTTCATTTTGTCAAGTTTCAAGGAGCTAGCAAAAACCGTGTTTGATTTAGAGTTTCAAAGACATCTATCTATATAGCAGAAAACAGAGTGAAACCTAAAATTTCAAAGTGTTAGTGGAAACGAACGCTTGAACCTAGAAGAGTAAAAATTGGGCAGCCAAGTGGGCTTAGTGAACTGATCATTACCACCAAGTATCATCAAGATTTGGTGAAAAAATGTTTGCTGAGATTTCAGCAAACTAGTAGTTTTTTGGAAGCTTGGCAACCCCTTTAAAATGAAAGTGTTTTTCGCCAGTCTCTGCATGGGGTATTTCAAGAGGAAACAATCCATAGAGATAGAACTTAGAACTACTTCATTTGCTCAAGTTTCAAGGAGCTAGCACAAACCGTGTTTGATTTAGAGTTTCAAACACATCTATCTAGATAGCAGAAAACAGAGTGGAACCTAACAATTAAAAGTGTTACTGGAAACGAACGCTTGAACCTAGAAGAGTGAAAATTGGGCAGCCAAGTGGGATTAGTGAACTGATCATTACCACCAAGTATCATCAAGATTTGGTGAAAAAATGTTTGCTGAGATTTCAGCAAACTAGTAGTTTTTTGGAAGCTTGGCAACCCCTTTCAAACGAAAGTGTTTTTCGCCAGTCTCTGCATGGGGTACTTCAAGAGGAAACAAACCATAGAGATAGAACTTAGAACTACTTCATTTGGTCAAGTTTCAAGGAGCTAGCACAAACCGTGTTTGATTTAGAATTCCAAACACAGCTATCGATGTAGGAGAAAACAGAGTGAAACCTAAAAATTTAAACTGTTACTGGAAACGAATGCTTCAACCTAGAAGAATAAAAATAGGGCAGCAAAGTGGGATTAGTGAACTGATCATTACCACCAAGTATCATCAAGATTTGGTGAAAAAATGTTTGCTGAGATTTCAGCAAACTAGTAGTTTTTTGGAAGCTTGGCAACCCCTTTCAAACGAAAGTGTTTTCCGCCAGTCTCTGCATGGGGTACTTCAAGAGGAAACAAACCGTAGAGATAGAACTTACAACTACTTCATTTTGTCAAGTTTCACGGAGCTAGCACAAACCGTGTTTGATTTAGAGTTTCAAACACATCTATCTGTATAGCAGAAAACAGTGTGAAACCTAAAAATTCAAACTGTTACTGGAAACGAACGCTTGAACCTAGAAGAGTGAAAGTTGGGCAGCCAAGTGGGATTAGTGAACTGATCATTACCACCAAGTATCATCAAGATTTGGTGAAAAAATGTTTGCTGAGATTTCAGCAAACTAGTAGTTTTTTGGAAGCTTGGCAACCCCTTTCAAACGGAAGTGTTTTTCGCCAGTCTCTGCATGGGGTACTTCAAGAGGAAACAAACCATAGAGATAGAACTTAGAACTACTTCATTTGGTCAAGTTTCAAGGAGCTAGCACAAACCGTGTTTGATTTAGAGTTTCAAACACATCTATCTATATAGCAGAAAACAGAGTGAAACCTAATAATTTAAACAGTCACTGGAAACGAAAGCTTCAACCTAGAAGAATAAAATTTGGGCAGCCAAGTGGGATTAGTGAACTGCTCATTACCACCAAGTATCATCAAGATTTGGTGAAAAAATGTTTGCTGAGATTTCAGCAAACTAGTAGTTTTTTGAAAGCTTGGCAACCCCTTTCAAACGAAAGTGTTTTTCGCCAGTCTCTGCATGGGGTACTTCAAGAGGAAAAAAACCATAGAGATAGAACTAACAACTACTTCATTTTGTCAAGTTTCAAGGAGCTAGCAAAAACCGTGTTTGATTTAGAGTTTCAAAGACATCTATCTATATAGCAGAAAACAGAGTGAAACCTAAAATTTCAAAGTGTTACTGGAAACGAACGCTTGAACCTAGAAGAGTAAAAATTGGGCAGCCAAGTGGGCTTAGTGAACTGATCATTACCACCAAGTATCATCAAGTTTTGGTGAAAAAATGTTTGCTGAGATTTCAGCAAACTAGTAGTTTTTTGGAAGCTTGGCAACCCCTTTAAAACGAAAGTGTTTTTCGCCAGTCTCTGCATGGGGTACTTCAAGAGGAAACAAACCATAGAGATAGAACTTAGAACTACTTCATTTGCTCAAGTTTCAAGGAGCTAGCACAAACCGTGTTTGATTTAGAGTTTCAAACACATCTATCTATATAGCAGAAAACAGAGTGAAACCTAAAATTTCAAAGTGTTACTGGAAACGAACGCTTGAACCTAGAAGAGTAAAAATTGGGCAGCCAAGTGGGCTTAGTGAACTGATCATTACCACCAAGTATCATCAAGTTTTGGTGAAAAAATGTTTGCTGAGATTTCAGCAAACTAGTAGTTTTTTGGAAGCTTGGCAACCCCTTTCAAATGAAAGTGTTTTTCGCCAGTCTCTGCATGGGGTACTTCAAGAGGAAACAAACCATAGAGATAGAACTTAGAACTACTTCATTTGCTCAAGTTTCAAGGAGCTAGCACAAACCGTGTTTGATTTAGAGTTTCAAACACATCTATCTATATAGCAGAAAACAGAGTGAAACCTAAAAATTCAAAGTGTTACTGGAAACGAACGCTTGAACCTAGAAGAGTGAAAATTGGGCAGCCAAGTGGGCTTAGTGAACTGATCATTACCACCAAGTATCATCAAGATTTGATGAAAAAATGTTTGCTGAGATTTCAGCAAACGAGTAGTTTTTTGGAAGCTTGGCAACCCCTTTCAAACGAAAGTGTTCTTCGCCAGTCTCTGCATGGGGTACTTCAAGAGGAAACAAACCAAAGAGATAGAACTTAGAACTACTTCATTTTGTCAAGTTTCACGGAGCTAGCACAAACCGTGTTTGATTTAGTGTTTCAAACACATCTATCTATATAGCAGAAAACAGAGTGAAACCTAAAAATTCAAACTGTTACTGGAAACGAACACTTGAACCTAGAAGAGTGAAAGTTGGGCAGCCAAGTGGGATTAGTGAACT
The DNA here is from genome assembly GCF_048772815.1 of Callospermophilus lateralis. NCBI lineage: Eukaryota > Metazoa > Chordata > Mammalia > Rodentia > Sciuridae > Callospermophilus > Callospermophilus lateralis. The sequence continues at coordinate 26,870 of NW_027517170.1, forward strand.
GATCATTACCACCAAGTATCATCAAGATTTGGTGAAAAAATGTTTGCTGAGATTTCAGCAAACTAGTAGTTTTTTGGAAGCTTGGCAACCCCTTTCAAACGAAAGTGTTTTTCGCCAGTCTCTGCATGGGGTACGTCAAGAGGAAAAAAACCATAGAGATAGAACTAACAACTACTTCATTTTGTCAAGTTTCCAGGAGCTAGCACAAACCGTGTTTGATTTAGAGTTTCAAAGACATCTATCTATATAGCAGAAAACAGAGTGAAACCTAAAATTTCAAAGTGTTACTGGAAACGAACGCTTGAACGTAGAAGAGTATAAATTGGGCTGCCAAGTGGGCTTAGAGAACTGATCATTACCACCAAGTATCATCAAGTTTTGGTGAAAAAATGTTTGCTGAGATTTGAGCAAACTAGTAGTTTTCTGGAAGCTTGGCAACCCCTTTAAAACGAAAGTGTTTTTCGCCAGTCTCTGCATTGGGTACTTCAAGAGGAAACAAACCATAGAGATAGAACTTAGAACTACTTCATTTGATCAAGTTTCAAGGAGCTAGCACAAACCGTGTTAATTTAGAGTTTCAAACACATCTATCTATAAAGTAGAAAACAGAGTGAAAAATAAAAATTCAAAGTGTTACTGGAAACGAACGCTTGAACCTAGAAGAGTGAAAATTGGGCAGCCAAGTGGGCTTAGTGAACTCATCATTACCACCAAGTATCATCAAGATTTGGTGAAAAAATGTTTGCTGAGATTTCAGCAAACGAGTAGTTTTTGGAAGCTTGGCAACCCCTTTCAAACGAAAGTGTTCTTCGCCAGTCTCTGCATGGGGTACTTCAAGAGGAAACAAACCAAAGAGATAGAACTTAGAACTACTTCATTTTGTCAAGTTTCACGGAGCTAGCACAAACCGTGTTTGATTTAGTGTTTCAAACACATCTATCTATATAGCAGAAAACAGAGTGAAACCTAAAAATTCAAACTGTTACTGGAAACGAACACTTGAACCTAGAAGAGTGAAAGTTGGGCAGCCAAGTGGGATTAGTGAACTGATCATTACCACCAAGTATCATCAAGATTTGGTGAAAAAATGTTTGCTGAGATTTCAGCAAACTAGTAGTTTTTTGGAAGCTTGGCAACCCCTTTCAAACGAAAGTGTTTTTCGCCAGTCTCTGCATGGGGTACGTCAAGAGGAAAAAAACCATAGAGATAGAACTAACAACTACTTCATTTTGTCAAGTTTCCAGGAGCTAGCACAAACCGTGTTTGATTTAGAGTTTCAAAGACATCTATCTATATAGCAGAAAACAGAGTGAAACCTAAAATTTCAAAGTGTTACTGGAAACGAACGCTTGAACGTAGAAGAGTATAAATTGGGCTGCCAAGTGGGCTTAGAGAACTGATCATTACCACCAAGTATCATAAAGTTTTGGTGAAAAAATGTTTGCTGAGATTTGAGCAAACTAGTAGTTTTCTGGAAGCTTGGCAACCCCTTTAAAACGAAAGTGTTTTTCGCCAGTCTCTGCATTGGGTACTTCAAGAGGAAACAAACCATAGAGATAGAACTTAGAACTACTTCATTTGATCAAGTTTCAAGGAGCTAGCACAAACCGTGTTAATTTAGAGTTTCAAACACATCTATCTATAAAGTAGAAAACAGAGTGAAAAATAAAAATTCAAAGTGTTACTGGAAACGAACGCTTGAACCTAGAAGAGTGAAAATTGGGCAGCCAAGTGGGCTTAGTGAACTCATCATTACCACCAAGTATCATCAAGATTTGGTGAAAAAATGTTTGCTGAGATTTCAGCAAACGAGTAGTTTTTTGGAAGCTTGGCAACCCCTTTCAAACGAAAGTGTTTTTCGCCAGTCTCTGCATGGGGTACTTCAAGAGGAAACAAACCATAGAGATAGAACTTAGAACTACTTCATTTGCTCAAGTTTCAAGGAGCTAGCACAAACCGTGTTTGATTTAGAGTTTCAAACACATCTATCTATATAGCAGAAAACAGAGTGAAACCTAAAAATTTAAACAGTCACTGGAAACGAAAGCTTCAACCTAGAAGAATAAAATTTGGACAGCCAAGTGGGATTAGTGAACTGCTCATTACCACCAAGTATCATCAAGATTTGGTGAAAAAATGTTTGCTGAGATTTCAGCAAACTAGTAGTTTTTTGAAAGCTTGGCAACCCCTTTCAAACGAAAGTGTTTTTCGCCAGTCTCTGCATGGGGTACTTCAAGAGGAAAAAAACCATAGAGATAGAACCAACAACTACTTCATTTTGTCAAGTTACAAGGAGCTAGCAAAAACCGTGTTTGATTTAGAGTTTCAAAGACATCTATCTATATAGCAGAAAACAGTGAAACCTAAAATTTCAAAGTGTTACTGGAAACGAACGCTTGAACCTAGAAGAGTAAAAATTGGGCAGCCAAGTGGGCTTAGTGAACTGATCATTACCACCAAGTATCATCAAGTTTTGGTGAAAAAATGTTTGCTGAGATTTCAGCAAACTAGTAGTTTTTTGGAAGCTTGGCAACCCCTTTAAAACGAAAGTGTTTTTCGCCAGTCTCTGCATGGGGTACTTCAAGAGGAAACAAACCATAGAGATAGAACTTAGAACTACTTCATTTGCTCAAGTTTCAAGGAGCTAGCACAAACCGTGTTTGATTTAGAGTTTCAAACACATCTATCTATATAGCAGAAAACAGAGTGAAACCTAACAATTCAAAGTGTTACTGGAAACGAACGCTTGAACCTAGAAGAGTGAAAATTGGGCAGCCAAGTGGGATTAGTGAACTGATCATTACCACCAAGTATCATCAAGTTTTGGTGAAAAATGTTTGCTGAGATTTCAGCAAACTAGTAGTTTTTTGGAAGCTTGGCAACCCCTCTCAAACGAAAGTGTTTTTCGCCAGTCTCTGCATGGGGTACTTCAAGAGGAAACAAACCATAGAGATAGAACTTAGAACTACTTCATTTGGTCAAGTTTCAAGGAGCTAGCACAAACCGTGTTTGATTTAGAATTCCAAACACAGCTATCTATGTAGGAGAAAACAGAGTGAAACCTAAAAATTCAAACTGTTACTGGAAACGAATGCTTCAACCTAGAAGAATAAAAATTGGGCAGCCAAGTGGGATTAGTGAACTGATCATTACCACCAAGTAACATCAAGATTTGGTGAAAAAATATTTGCTGAGATTTCAGCAAACTAGTAGTTTTTTGAAAGCTTGGCAACCCCTTTCAAACGAAAGTGTTTTTCGCCAGTCTCTGCATGGAGTACTTCAAGAGGATACAAACCATAGAGATAGAACTTAGAACTACTTCATTTGGTCAAGTTTCAAGGAGCTAGCACAAACCGTGTTTGATTTAGAGTTTCAAAGACATCTATCTATATAGCAGAAAACAGAGTGAAACGTAAAATTTCAAAGTGTTACTGGAAACGAATGCTTGAACCTAGAAGAGTAAAAATTGGGCAGCCAAGTTGGCTTAGTGAACTGATCATTACCACCAAGTATCATCAAGTTTTGGTGAAAAAATGTTTGCTGAGATTTCAGCAAACTAGTAGTTTTTTGGAAGCTTGGCAACCCCTTTCAAATGAAAGTGTTTTTCGCCAGTCTCTGCATGGGGTACTTCAAGAGGAAACAAACCATAGAGATAGAACTTAGAACTACTTCATTTGCTCAAGTTTCAAGGAGCTAGCACAAACCGTGTTTGATTTAGAGTTTCAAACACATCTATCTATATAGCAGAAAACAGAGTGAAACCTAAAAATTCAAAGTGTTACTTGAAACGAATGCTTCAACCTAGAAGAGTGAAAATTGGGCAGCCAAGTGGGCTTAGTGAACTGATCATTACCACCAAGTATCATCAAGATTTGGTGAAAAAATGTTTGCTGAGATTTCAGCAAACGAGTAGTTTTTTGGAAGCTTGGCTACCCCTTTCAAACGAAAGTGTTCTTCGCCAGTCTCTGCATGGGGTACTTCAACAGGAAACAAACCATAGAGATAGAACTTAGAACTACTTCATTTGGTCAAGTTTCAAGGAGCTAGCACAATCCGTGTTTGATTTAGAGTTTCAAACACATCTATCTATAAAGCAGAAAACAGAGTGAAACCTAAAAATTCAAAGTGTTACTGGAAACGAACGCTTGAACCTAGAAGAGTGAAAATTGGGCAGCCAAGTGGGCTTAGTGAACTCATCATTACCACCAAGTATCATCAAGATTTGGTGAAAAAATGTTTGCTGAGATGTCAGCAAACTAGTAGTTTTTTGGAAGCTTGGCAACCCCTTTCAAACGAAAGTGTTTTTCGCCAGTCTCTGCATGGGGTACTTCAAGAGGAAACAAACCATAGAGATAGAACTTAGAACTACTTCATTTGGTCAAGTTTCAAGGAGCTAGCACAAACCGTGTTTGATTTAGAATTCCAAACACAGCTATCTATGTAGGAGAAAACAGAGTGAAACCTAAAAATTCAAACTGTTACTGGAAACGAAAGCTTCAACCTAGAAGAATAAAATTTGGGCAGCCAAGTGGGATTAGTGAACTGACCATTACCACCAAGTATCATCAAGATTTGGTGAAAAAATGTTTGCTGAGATTTCAGCAAACTAGTAGTTTTTTGGAAGCTTGGCAACCCCTTTCAAACGAAAGTGTTTTTCGCAAGTCTCTGTATGGGGTACTTCAAGAGGAAAAAAAACATAGAGATAGAACTAACAACTACTTCATTTTGTCAAGTTTCAAGGAGGTAGCACAAACCGTGTTTGATTTAGAGTTTCAAAGACATCTATCTATATAGCAGAAAACAGAGTGAAACCTAAAATTTCAAAGTGTTACTTGAAACGAACGCTTGAACCTAGAAGAGTAAAAATTGGGCTGCCAAGTGGGCTTAGTGAACTGATCATTACCACCAAGTATCATCAAGATTTGGTGAAAAAATGTTTGCTGAGATTTCAGCAAACTAGTAGTTTTTTGAAAGCTTGGCAACCCCTTTTAAACGAAAGTGTTTTTCGCCAGTCTCTGCATGGGGTACTTCAAGAGGAAACAAACCATAGAGATAGAACTTAGAACTACTTCATTTTGTCAAGTTTCAAGGAGCTAGCACAAACCGTGTTTGATTTAGAGTTTCAAACACATCTATCAATATAGCAGAAAACAGAGTGAAACCTAACAATTCAAAGTGTTACTGGAAACGAACGCTTGAACCTAGAAGAGTGAAAATTGGGCAGCCAAGTGGGCTTAGTGAACTGATCATTACCACCAAGTATCATCAAGATTTGGTGAAAAAATGTTTGCTGAGATTTCCGCAAACGAGTAGTTTTTTGGAAGCTTGGCAACCCCTTTCAAACGAAAGTGTTCTTCGCCAGTCTCTGCATGGGGTACTTCAAGAGGAAACAAACCAAAGAGATAGAACTTAGAACTACTTCATTTTGTCAAGTTTCACGGAGCTAGCACAAACCGTGTTTGATTTAGTGTTTCAAACACATCTATCTATATAGCAGAAAACAGAGTGAAACCTAAAAATTCAAACTGTTACTGGAAACGAACACTTGAACCTAGAAGAGTGAAAGTTGGGCAGCCAAGTGGGATTAGTGAACTGATCATTACCACCAAGTATCATCAAGATTTGGTGAAAAAATGTTTGCTGAGATTTCAGCAAACTAGTAGTTTTTTGGAAGCTTGGCAACCCCTTTCAAACGAAAGTGTTTTTCGCCAGTCTCTGCATGGGGTACCTCAAGAGGAAAAAAACCATAGAGATAGAACTAACAACTACTTCATTTTGTCAAGTTTCCAGGAGCTAGCACAAACCGTGTTTGATTTAGAGTTTCAAAGACATCTATCTATATAGCAGAAAACAGAGTGAAACCTAAAATTTCAAAGTGTTACTGGAAACGAACGCTTGAACCTAGAAGAGTAAAAATTGGGCAGAGAAGTGGGCTTAGTGAACTGATCATTACCACCAAGTATCATCAAGTTTTGGTGAAAAAATGTTTGCTGAGATTTCAGCAAACTAGTAGTTTTTTGAAAGCTTAGCAACCCCTTTAAAACGAAAGTGTTTTTCGCCAGTCTCTGCATGGGGTACTTCAAGAGGAAACAATCCATAGAGATAGAACTTAGAACAACTTCATTTGCTCAAGTTTCAAGGAGCTAGCACAAACCGTGTTTGATTTAGAGTTTCAAACACATCTATTTATATAGCAGAAAACAGAGTGAAACCTAAAAATTCAAAGTGTTACTGGAAACGAACGCTTGAACCTAGAAGAGTGAAAATTGCGCAGCCACGTGGGCTTAGTGAACTCATCATTACCACCAAGTATCATCAAGATTTGGTGAAAAAATGTTTCCTGAGATTTCAGCAAACTAGAAGTTTTTTGGAAGCTTGGCAACCCCTTTCAAACGAAAGTGTTTTTCGCCAGTCTCTGCATGGGGTACTTCAAGAGGAAACAAACCATAGAGATAGAACTTAGAACTACTTCATTTGGTCAAGTTTCAAGGAGCTAGCACAAACCGTGTTTGATTTAGAGTTTCAAAGACATCTATCTATATAGCAGAAAACAGAGTGAAACCTAAAATTTCAAAGTGTTACTGGAAACGAACGCTTGAACCTAGAAGAGTAAAAATTGGGCAGCCAAGTTAGCTTAGTGAACTGATCATTACCACCAAGTATCATCAAGTTTTGGTGAAAAAATGTTTGCTGAGATTTCAGCAAACTAGTAGTTTTTTGGAAGCTTGGCAACCCCTTTCAAACGAAAGTGTTTTTCGCCAGTCTCTGCATGGGGTACTTCAAGAGGTAACAAACCATAGAGATAGAACTTAGAACTACTTCATTTGCTCAAGTTTCAAGGAGCTAGCAGAAACCGTGTTTGATTTAGAGTTTCAAACACATCTATCTATATAGCAGAAAACAGAGTGAAACCTAAAAATTCAAAGTGTTACTTGAAACGAATGCTTCAACCTAGAAGAGTGAAAATTGGGCAGCCAAGTGGGCTTAGTGAACTGATCATTACCACCAAGTATCATCAAGATTTGGTGAAAAAATGTTTGCTGAGATTTCAGCAAACGAGTAGTTTTTTGGAAGCTTGGCAAACCCTTTCAAACGAAAGTGTTCTTCGCCAGTCTCTGCATGGGGTACTTCAACAGGAAACAAACCATAGAGATAGAACTTAGAACTACTTCATTTGGTCAAGTTTCAAGGAGCTAGCACAATCCGTGTTTGATTTAGAGTTTCAAACACATCTATCTATAAAGCAGAAAACAGAGTGAAACCTAAAAATTCAAAGTGTTACTGGAAACGAAAGCTTCAACCTAGAAGAATAAAATTTGGGCAGCCAAGTGGGATTAGTGAACTGACCATTACCACCAAGTATCATCAAGATTTGGTGAAAAAATGTTTGCTGAGATTTCAGCAAACTAGTAGTTTTTTGGAAGCTTGGCAACCCCTTTCAAACGAAAGTGTTCTTCGCCAGTCTCTGCATGGGGTACTTCAAGAGGAAACAAACCATAGAGATAGAACTTAGAACTACTTCATTTTGTCAAGTTTTCAGGAGCTAGCACAAACCGTGTTTGATTTAGAGTTTCAAAGACATCTATCTATATAGCAGAAAACAGAGTGAAACCTAAAATTTCAAAGTGTTACTGGAAACGAACGCTTGAACCTAGAAGAGTAAAAATTGGGCAGAGAAGTGGGCTTAGTGAACTGATCATTACCACCAAGTATCATCAAGTTTTGGTGAAAAAATGTTTGCTGAGATTTCAGCAAACTAGTAGTTTTTTGAAAGCTTAGCAACCCCTTTAAAACGAAAGTGTTTTTCGCCAGTCTCTGCATGGGGTACTTCAAGAGGAAACAATCCATAGAGATAGAACTTAGAACAACTTCATTTGCTCAAGTTTCAAGGAGCTAGCACAAACCGTGTTTGATTTAGAGTTTCAAACACATCTATTTATATAGCAGAAAACAGAGTGAAACCTAAAAATTCAAAGTGTTACTGGAAACGAACGCTTGAACCTAGAAGAGTGAAAATTGGGCAGCCACGTGGGCTTAGTGAACTCATCATTACCACCAAGTATCATCAAGATTTGGTGAAAAAATGTTTGCTGAGATTTCAGCAAACTAGAAGTTTTTTGGAAGCTTGGCAACCCCTTTCAAACGAAAGTGTTTTTCGCCAGTCTCTGCATGGGGTACTTCAAGAGGAAACAAACCATAGAGATAGAACTTAGAACTACTTCATTTGGTCAAGTTTCAAGGAGCTAGCACAAACCGTGTTTGATTTAGAATTCCAAACACAGCTATCTATGTAGGAGAAAACAGAGTGAAACCTAAAAATTCAAACTGTTACTGGAAACGAATGCTTCAACCTAGAAGAATAAAAATTGGGCAGCCAAGTGGGATTAGTGAACTGATCATTACCACCAAGTATCATCAAGATTTGGTGAAAAAATGTTTGCTGAGATTTCAGCAAACTAGTAGTTTTTTGGAAGCTTGGCAACCCCTTTCAAACGAAAGTGTTTTTCGCCAGTCTCTGCATGGGGTACTTCAAGAGGAAACAAACCATAGAGATAGAACTTACAACTACTTCATTTTGTCAAGTTTCAAGGAGCTAGCACAAACCGTGTTTGATTTAGAGTTTCAAAGACATCTATCTATATAGCAGAAAACAGAGTGAAACCTAAAATTTGAAAGTGTTACTGGAAACGAACACTTGAACCTAGAAGAGTAAAAATTGGGCAGCAAGTGGGCTTAGTGAACTGATCATTACCACCAAGTATCATCAAGTTTTGGTGAAAAAATGTTTGCTGAGATTTCAGCACACTAGTAATTTTTTGGAAGCTTGGCAACCCCTTTCAAACGAAAGTGTTTTTCGCCAGTCTCTGCATGGGGTACTTCAAGAGGAAACAAACCATAGAGATAGAACTTAGAACTACTTCATTTTGTCAAGTTTCAAGGAGCTAGCACAAACCGTGTTTGATTTAGAGTTTCAAACACATCTATCAATATAGCAGAAAACAGAGTGAAACCTAACAATTCAAAGTGTTACTGGAAACGAACGCTTGAACCTAGAAGAGTGAAAATTGGGCAGCCAAGTGGGCTTAGTGAACTGATCATTACCACCAAGTATCATCAAGATTTGGTGAAAAAATGTTTGCTGAGATTTCAGCAAACGAGTAGTTTTTTGGAAGCTTGGCAACCCCTTTCAAACGAAAGTGTTCTTCGCCAGTCTCTGCATGGGGTACTTCAAGAGGAAACAAACCAAAGAGATAGAACTTAGAACTACTTCATTTTGTCAAGTTTCACGGAGCTAGCACAAACCGTGTTTGATTTAGTGTTTCAAACACATCTATCTATATAGCAGAAAACAGAGTGAAACCTAAAAATTCAAACTGTTACTGGAAACGAACACTTGAACCTAGAAGAGTGAAAGTTGGGCAGCCAAGTGGGATTAGTGAACTGATCATTACCACCAAGTATCATCAAGATTTGGTGAAAAAATGTTTGCTGAGATTTCAGCAAACTAGTAGTTTTTTGGAAGCTTGGCAACCCCTTTCAAACGAAAGTGTTTTTCGCCAGTCTCTGCATGGGGTACCTCAAGAGGAAAAAAACCATAGAGATAGAACTAACAACTACTTCATTTTGTCAAGTTTCCAGGAGCTAGCACAAACCGTGTTTGATTTAGAGTTTCAAAGACATCTATCTATATAGCAGAAAACAGAGTGAAACCTAAAATTTCAAAGTGTTACTGGAAACGAACGCTTGAACCTAGAAGAGTAAAAATTGGGCAGAGAAGTGGGCTTAGTGAACTGATCATTACCACCAAGTATCATCAAGTTTTGGTGAAAAAATGTTTGCTGAGATTTTAGCAAACTAGTAGTTTTTTGAAAGCTTAGCAACCCCTTTAAAACGAAAGTGTTTTTCGCCAGTCTCTGCATGGGGTACTTCAAGAGGAAACAATCCATAGAGATAGAACTTAGAACAACTTCATTTGCTCAAGTTTCAAGGAGCTAGCACAAACCGTGTTTGATTTAGAGTTTCAAACACATCTATTTATATAGCAGAAAACAGAGTGAAACCTAAAAATTCAAAGTGTTACTGGAAACGAACGCTTGAACCTAGAAGAGTGAAAATTGGGCAGCCACGTGGGCTTAGTGAACTCATCATTACCACCAAGTATCATCAAGATTTGGTGAAAAAATGTTTGCTGAGATTTCAGCACACTAGTAATTTTTTGGAAGCTTGGCAACCCCTTTCAAACGAAAGTGTTTTTCGCCAGTCTCTGCATGGGGTACTTCAAGAGGAAACAAACCATAGAGATAGAACTTAGAACTACTTCATTTGGTCAAGTTTCAAGGAGCTAGCACAAACCGTGTTTGATTTAGAATTCCAAACACAGCTATCTATGTAGGAGAAAACAGAGTGAAACCTAAAAATTCAAACTGTTACTGGAAACGAATGCTTCAACCTAGAAGAATAAAAATTGGGCAGCCAAGTGGGATTAGTGAACTGATCATTACCACCAAGTATCATCAAGATTTGGTGAAAAAATGTTTGCTGAGATTTCAGCAAACTAGTAGTTTTTTGGAAGCTTGGCAACCCCTTTCAAACGAAAGTGTTTTTCGCCAGTCTCTGCATGGGGTACTTCAAGAGGAAACAAACCATAGAGATAGAACTTACAACTACTTCATTTTGTCAAGTTTCAAGGAGCTAGCACAAACCGTGTTTGATTTAGAGTTTCAAAGACATCTATCTATATAGCAGAAAACAGAGTGAAACCTAAAATTTGAAAGTGTTACTGGAAACGAACACTTGAACCTAGAAGAGTAAAAATTGGGCAGCAAGTGGGCTTAGTGAACTGATCATTACCACCAAGTATCATCAAGTTTTGGTGAAAAAATGTTTGCTGAGATTTCAGCACACTAGTAGTTTTTTGGAAGCTTGGCAACCCCTTTCAAACGAAAGTGTTTTTCGCCAGTCTCTGCATGGGGTACTTCAAGAGGAAACAAACCATAGAGATAGAACTTAGAACTACTTCATTTGCTCAAGTTTCAAGGAGCTAGCACAAACCGTGTTTGATTTAGAGTTTCAAACACATCTATCTATATAGCAGAAAACAGAGTGAAACCTAAAATTTCAAAGTGTTACTGGAAACGAACGCTTGAACCTAGAAGAGTGAAAATTGGGCAGCCATGTGGGCTTAGTGAACTGATCATTACCACCAAGTATCATCAAGATTTGGTGAAAAAATGTTTGCTGAGATTTCAGCAAACTAGTAGTTTTTTGGAAGCTTGGCAACCCCTTTCAAACGAAAGTGTTCTTCGCCAGTCTCTGCATGGGGTACTTCAAGAGGAAACAAACCATAGAGATAGAACTTAGAATTACTTCATTTTGTCAAGTTTCACGGAACTAGCACAAACCGTGTTTGATTTAGAGTTTCAAACACATCTATCTATATAGCAGAAAACAGAGTGAAACCTAAAAATTCAAAGTGTTACTGGAAACGAACGCTTGAACTTAGAAGAGTGAAAATTGGGCAGCCAAGTGGGCTTAGTGAACTGATCATTACCACGAAGTATCATCAAGATTTGGTGAAAAAATGTTTGCTGAGATTTCAGCAAACTAGTAGTTTTTTGGAAGCTTGGCAACCCCTTTCAAACGAAAGTGTTTTTCGCCAGTCTCTGCATGGGGTACTTCAAGAGGAAACAAACCATAGAGATAGAACTTAGAACTACTTCATTTGGTCAAGTTTCAAGGAGATAGCACAAACCGTGTTTGATTTAGAATTCCAAACACAGCTATCTATGCAGGAGAAAACAGAGTGAAACCTAAAAATTCAAACTGTTACTGGAAACGAATGCTTCAACCTAGAAGAATAAAAATTGGGCAGCCAAGTGGGATTAGTGAACTGATCCTTACCACCAAGTATCATCAAGATTTGGTGAAAAAATGTTTGCTGAGATTTCAGCAAACGAGTAGTTTTTTGGAAGCTTGGCAACCCCTTTCAATCGAAAGTGTTCTTCGCCAGTCTCTGCATGGGGTACTTCAAGAGGAAACAAACCATAGAGATAGAACTTAGAACTACTTCATTTTGTCAAGTTTCACGGAGGTAGCACAAACCGTGTTTGATTTAGAGTTTCAAACACATCTATCTATATAGCAGAAAACAGAGTGAAACCTAAAAATCCAAACTGTTACTGGAAACGAACGCTTGAACATAGAAGAGTGAAAGTTGGGCCGCCAAGTGATATTAGTGAACTGATCATTACCACCAAGTATCATCAAGATTTGTTGAAAAAATGTTTGCTGAGATTTCAGCAAACTAGTAGTTTTTTGGAAGCTTGGCAACCCCTTTCAAACGAAAGTGTTTTTCTCCAGTCTCTGCATGGGGTACTTCAAGAGGAAACAAACCATAGAGATAGAACTTAGAACTACTTCATTTGCTCAAGTTTCAAGGAGCTAGCACAAACCGTGTTTGATTTAGAGTTTCAAACACATCTATCTATATAGCAGAAAACAGAGTGAAACCTAAAAATTCAAAGTGTTACTGGAAACGAACGCTTGAACCTAGAAGAGTGAAAATTGGGCAGCCACGTGGGCTTAGTGAACTCATCATTACCACCAAGTATCATCAAGATTTGGTGAAAAAATATTTGCTGAGATTTCAGCACACTAGTAATTTTTTGGAAGCTTGGCAACCCCTTTCAAACGAAAGTGTTTTTCGCCAGTCTCTGCATGGGGTACTTCAAGAGGAAACAAACCATAGAGATAGAACTTAGAACTACTTCATTTGGTCAAGTTTCAAGGAGCTAGCACAAACCGTGTTTGATTTAGAATTCCAAACACAGCTATCTATGTAGGAGAAAACAGAGTGAAACCTAAAAATTCAAACTGTTACTGGAAACGAATGCTTCAACCTAGAAGAATAAAAATTGGGCAGCCAAGTGGGATTAGTGAACTGATCATTACCACCAAGTATCATCAAGATTTGGTGAAAAAATGTTTGCTGAGATTTCAGCAAACTAGTAGTTTTTTGGAAGCTTGGCAACCCCTTTCAAACGAAAGTGTTTTTCGCCAGTCTCTGCATGGGGTACTTCAAGAGGAAACAAACCATAGAGATAGAACTTACAACTACTTCATTTTGTCAAGTTTCAAGGAGCTAGCACAAACCGTGTTTGATTTAGAGTTTCAAAGACATCTATCTATATAGCAGAAAACAGAGTGAAACCTAAAATTTGAAAGTGTTACTGGAAACGAACACTTGAACCTAGAAGAGTAAAAATTGGGCAGCAAGTGGGCTTAGTGAACTGATCATTACCACCAAGTATCATCAAGTTTTGGTGAAAAAATGTTTGCTGAGATTTCAGCACACTAGTAGTTTTTTGGAAGCTTGGCAACCCCTTTCAAACGAAAGTGTTTTTCGCCAGTCTCTGCATGGGGTACTTCAAGAGGAAACAAACCATAGAGATAGAACTTAGAACTACTTCATTTGCTCAAGTTTCAAGGAGCTAGCACAAACCGTGTTTGATTTAGAGTTTCAAACACATCTATCTATATAGCAGAAAACAGAGTGAAACCTAAAATTTCAAAGTGTTACTGGAAACGAACGCTTGAACCTAGAAGAGTAAAAATTGGGCAGCAAGTGGGCTTAGTGAACTGATCATTACCACCAAGTATCATCAAGTTTTGGTGAAAAAAATGTTTGCTGAGATTTCAGCAAACTAGTAGTTTTTTGGAAGCTTGGCAACCCCTTTCAAACGAAAGTGTTTTTCGCCAGTCTCTGCATGGGGTACTTCAAGAGGAAACAAACCATAGAGATAGAACTTAGAACTACTTCATTTGCTCAAGTTTCAAGGAGCTAGCACAAACCGTGTTTGATTTAGAGTTTCAAACACATCTATCTATATAGCAGAAAACAGAGTGAAACCTAAAATTTCAAAGTGTTACTGGAAACGAACGCTTGAACCTAGAAGAGTGAAAATTGGGCAGCCATGTGGGCTTAGTGAACTGATCATTACCACCAAGTATCATCAAGATTTGGTGAAAAAATGTTTGCTGAGATTCAGCAAACTAGTAGTTTTTTGGAAGCTTGGCAACCCCTTTCAAACGAAAGTGTTCTTCGCCAGTCTCTGCATGGGGTACTTCAAGAGGAAACAAACCATAGAGATAGAACTTAGAATTACTTCATTTTGTCAAGTTTCACGGAACTAGCACAAACCGTGTTTGATTTAGAGTTTCAAACACATCTATCTATATAGCAGAAAACAGAGTGAAACCTAAAAATTCAAAGTGTTACTGGAAACGAACGCTTGAACTTAGAAGAGTGAAAATTGGGCAGCCAAGTGGGCTTAGTGAACTGATCATTACCACGAAGTATCATCAAGATTTGGTGAAAAAATGTTTGCTGAGATTTCAGCAAACTAGTAGTTTTTTGGAAGCTTGGCAACCCCTTTCAAACGAAAGTGTTTTTCGCCAGTCTCTGCATGGGGTACTTCAAGAGGAAACAAACCATAGAGATAGAACTTAGAACTACTTCATTTGGTCAAGTTTCAAGGAGATAGCACAAACCGTGTTTGATTTAGAATTCCAAACACAGCTATCTATGTAGGAGAAAACAGAGTGAAACCTAAAAATTCAAACTGTTACTGGAAACGAATGCTTCAACCTAGAAGAATAAAAATTGGGCAGCCAAGTGGGATTAGTGAACTGATCATTACCACCAAGTATCATCAAGATTTGGTGAAAAAATGTTTGCTGAGATTTCAGCAAACGAGTAGTTTTTTGGAAGCTTGGCAACCCCTTTCAATCGAAAGTGTTCTTCGCCAGTCTCTGCATGGGGTACTTCAAGAGGAAACAAACCATAGAGATAGAACTTAGAACTACTTCATTTTGTCAAGTTTCACGGAGGTAGCACAAACCGTGTTTGATTTAGAGTTTCAAACACATCTATCTATATAGCAGAAAACAGAGTGAAACCTAAAAATCCAAACTGTTACTGGAAACGAACGCTTGAACATAGAAGAGTGAAAGTTGGGCCGCCAAGTGATATTAGTGAACTGATCATTACCACCAAGTATCATCAAGATTTGTTGAAAAAATGTTTGCTGAGATTTCAGCAAACTAGTAGTTTTTTGGAAGCTTGGCAACCCCTTTCAAACGAAAGTGTTTTTCTCCAGTCTCTGCATGGGGTACTTCAAGAGGAAACAAACCATAGAGATAGAACTTAGAACTACTTCATTTGCTCAAGTTTCAAGGAGCTAGCACAAACCGTGTTTGATTTAGAGTTTCAAACACATCTATCTATATAGCAGAAAACAGAGTGAAACCTAAAAATTCAAAGTGTTACTGGAAACGAACGCTTGAACCTAGAAGAGTGAAAATTGGGCAGCCAAGTGGGCTTAGTCAACTGATCATTAACACCAAGTATCATCAAGATTTGGTGAAAAAATGTTTGCTGAGATTTCAGCAAACTAGTAGTTTTTTGGAAGCTTGGCAACCCCTTTCAAACGAAAGTGTTCTTCGCCAGTCTCTGCATGGGGTACTTCAAGAGGAAACAAACCATAGAGATAGAACTTAGAACTACTTCATTTTGTCAAGTTTCACGGAGCTAGCACAAACCGTGTTTGATTTAGAGTTTCAAACACATCTATCTATATAACAGAAAACAGAGTGAAACCTAAAAATTCAAACTGTTACTGGAAACGAACGCTTGAACCTATAAGAGTGAAAGTTGGGCAGCCAAGTGGGATTAGTGAACTGATCATTACCACCAAGTATCATCAAGATTTGGTGAAAAAATGTTTGCTGAGATTTCAGCAAACTAGTAGTTTTTTGGAAGCTTGGCAACCCCTTTCAAACGAAAGTGTTTTTTGCCAGTCTCTGCATGGGGTACTTCAAGAGGAAACAAACCATAGAGATAGAACGTAGAACTACTTCATTTTGTCAAGTTTCAATAAGCTAGCACAAACCGTGTTTGATTTAGAGTTTCAAACACATCTATCTATATAACAGAAAACAGAGTGAAACCTAAAAATTCAAAGTGTTACTGGAAACGAACGCTTGAACCTAGAATAGTGAAAATTGGGCAGCCAAGTGGACTTAGTGAACTGATCATTACCACCAACTATCATCAAGATTTGGTGAAAAAATGTTTGCTCAGATTTAAGCAAACTAGTATTTTTTTGGAAGCTTGGCAACCCCTTTCAAACGAAAGTTTTCTTCGCCAGTCTCTGCATGGAGTATTTCAAGAGGAAACAAACCATAGAGATAGAACTTAGAACTACTTCATTTTGTCAAGTTTCACGGAGCTAGCACAAACCGTGTTTCATTTAGAGTTTCAAACACATCTATCTATATAACAGAAAACAGAGTGAAACCTAAAAATTCAAACTGTTACTGGAAACGAACGCTTGAACCTAGAAGAGTGAAAGTTGGGCTGCCAAGTGGGATTAGTGAACTGATCATTACCACCAAGTATCATCAAGATTTGGTGAAAAAATGTTTGCTGAGATTTCAGCAAACTAGTAGTTTTTTGGAAGCTTGGCAACCCCTTTCAAACGAAAGTGTTTTTCGCCAGTCTCTGCATGGGGTACTTCAAGAGGAAACAAACCTTAGAGATAGAACTTAGAACTACTTCATTTGCTCAAGTTTCAAGGAGCTAGCACAAACCGTGTTTGATTTAGAGTTTCAAACACATCTATCAATATAGCAGAAAACAGAGTGAAACCTAAAAATTCAAAGTGTTACTGGAAACGAACGCTTGAACCTAGAAGAGTGAAAATTGGGCAGCCAAGTGGGCTTAGTAAACTGATCATTACCACCAAGTATCATCAAGATTTGGTGAAAAAATGTTTGCTGAGATTTCAGCAAACTAGTAGTTTTTTGGAAGCTTGGCAACCCCTTTCAAACGAAAGTGTTCTTCGCCAGTCTCTGCATGGGGTACTTCAAGAGGAAACAAACCATAGAGATAGAACTTAGAACTACTTCATTTTGTCAAGTTTCACGGAGCTAGCACAAACCGTGTTTGATTTAGAGTTTCAAACACATCTATCTACATAACAGAAAACAGAGTGAAACCTAAAAATTCAAACTGTTACTGGAAACGAACGCTTGAACCTAGAAGAGTGAAAGTTGGGCAGCCAAGTGGGATTAGTGAACTGATCATTACCACCAAGTATCATCAAGATTTGGTGAAAAAATGTTTGCTGAGATTTCAGCAAACTAGTAGTTTTTTGGAAGCTTGGCAACCCCTTT
Source organism: Callospermophilus lateralis (assembly GCF_048772815.1). Classification (NCBI taxonomy): domain Eukaryota; kingdom Metazoa; phylum Chordata; class Mammalia; order Rodentia; family Sciuridae; genus Callospermophilus; species Callospermophilus lateralis. Next base: position 44,105 of record NW_027517170.1, read on the forward strand.
CAAACGAAAGTGTTTTTGGCCAGTCTCTGCATGGGGTACTTCAAGAGGAAACAAACCATAGAGATAGAACGTAGAACTACTTCATTTTGTCAAGTTTCAAGGAGCTAGCACAAACCGTGTTTGATTTAGAGTTTCAAACACATCTATCTATATAACAGAAAACAGAGTGAAACCTAAAAATTCAAAGTGTTACTGGAAACGAACGCTTGAACCTAGAAGAGTGAAAGTTGGGCAGCCAAGTGGGATTAGTGAACTGATCATTACCACCAAGTATCATCAAGATTTGGTGAAAAAATGTTTGCTGAGATTTCAGCAAACTAGTAGTTTTTTGGAAGCTTGGCAACCCCTTTCAAACGAAAGTGTTTTTTGCCAGTCTCTGCATGGGGTACTTCAAGAGGAAACAAACCATAGAGATAGAACGTAGAACTACTTCATTTTGTCAAGTTTCAAGGAGCTAGCACAAAACGTGTTTGATTTAGAATTCCAAACACAGCTATCTATGTAGGAGAAAACAGAGTGAAACCTAAAAATTCAAACAGTCACTGGAAACGAAAGCTTCAACCTAGAAGAATAAAATTTGGGCAGCCAAGTGGGATTAGTGAACTCATCATTACCACCAAGTATCATCAAGATTTGGTGAAAAAATGTTTGCTGAGATTTCAGCAAACGAGTAGTTTTTTGGAAGCTTGGCAACCCCTTTCAAACGAAAGTGTTTTTCGCCAGTCTCTGCATGGGGTACTTCAAGAGGAAACAAACCATAGAGATAGAACTTAGAACTACTTCATTCGGTCAAGTTTCAAGGAGCTAGCACAAACCGTGTTTGATTTAGAATTCCAAACACAGCTATCTATGTAGGAGAAAACAGAGTGAAACCTAAAAATTCAAACTGTTACTGGAAACGAAAGCTTCAACCTAGAAGAATAAAATTTGGGCAGCCAAGTGGGATTAGTGAACTGATCATTACCACCAAGTATCATCAAGATTTGGTGAAAAAATGCTTGCTGAGATTTCAGCAAACTAGTAGTTTTTTGGAAGCTTGGCAACCCCTTTCAAACGGAAGTGTTTTTCGCCAGTCTCTGCATGGGGTACTTCAAGAGGAAACAAACCATAGAGATAGAACTTAGAACTACTTCATTTGGTCAAGTTTCAATGAGCTAGCACAAACCGTGTTTGATTTAGAGTTTCAAACACATCTATCTATATAGCAGAAAACAGAGTGAAACCTAAGAATTCAAACAGTCACTGGAAACGAAAGCTTCAACCTAGAAGAATAAAATTTGGGCAGCCAAGTGGGATTAGAAAACTGATCATTACCACCAAGTATCATCAAGATTTGGTGAAAAAATGTTTGCTGAGATTTCAGCAAACTAGTAGTTTTTTGGACGCTTGGCAACCCCTTTCAAACGAAAGTGTTTTTCGCCAGTCTCTGCATGGGGTACTTCAAGAGGAAAAAAACCACAGAGATAGAACTAACAACTACTTCATTTTGTCAAGTTTCAAGGAGCTAGCAAAAACCGTGTTTGATTTAGAGTTTCAAAGACATCTATCTATATAGCAGAAAACAGAGTGAAACCTAAAATTTCAAAGTGTTACTGGAAACGAACGCTTGAACCTAGAAGAGTAAAAATTGGGCAGCCAAGTGGGCTTAGTAAACTGATCATTACCACCAAGTATCATCAAGTTTTGGTGAAAAAATGTTTGCTGAGATTTCAGCAAACTAGTAGTTTTTTGGAAGCTTGGCAACCCCTTTAAAACGAAAGTGTTTTTCGCCAGTCTCTGCATGGGGTACTTCAAGAGGAAACAATCCATAGAGATAGAACTTAGAACTACTTCATTTGCTCAAGGTTCAAGGAGCTAGCACAAACCGTGTTTGATTTAGAGTTTCAAACACATCTATCTATATAGCAGAAAACAGAGTGAAACCTAAAAATTCAAAGTGTTACTGGAAACGAACGCTTGAACCTAGAAGAGTGAAAATTGGGCAGCCAAGTGGGCTTAGTGAACTGATCATTACCACCAAGTATCATCAAGATTTGGTGAAAAAATGTTTGCTGAGATTTCAGCAAACTAGTAGTTTTTTGGAAGCTTGGCAAACCCTTTCAAACGAAAGTGTTTTTCGCCAGTCTCTGCATGGGGTACTTCAAGAGGAAAAAAACCATAGAGATAGAACTAACAACTACTTCATTTTGTCAGGTTTCAAGGAGGCTAGCAAAAACCGTGTTTGATTTAGAGTTTCAAAGACATCTATCTATATAGCAGAAAACAGAGTGAAACCTAAAATTTCAAAGTGTTACTGGAAACGAACGCTTGAACCTAGAAGAGTAAAAATTGGGCAGCCAAGTGGGCTTAGTGAACTGATCATTACCACCAAGTATCATCAAGTTTTGGTGAAAAAATGTTTGCTGAGATTTCAGCAAACTAGTAGTTTTTTGGAAGCTTGGCAAACCCTTTAAAACGAAAGTGTTTTTCGCAAGCTCTGCATGGGGTACTTCAAGAGGAATCAATCCATAGAGATAGAACTTAGAACTACTTCATTGGTCAAGTTTCAAGGAGCCTAGCACAAACCGTGTTTGATTTAGAGTTTCAAACACATCTATCTATATAGCAGAAAACAGAGTGAAACCTAACAATTCAAAGTGTTACTGGAAACGAACGCTTTAACCTAGAAGAGTGAAAATTGGGCAGCCAAGTGGGCTTAGTGAACTGATCATTACAACCAAGTATCATCAAGATTTGGTGAAAAAATGTTTGGTGAGATTTCAGCAAACGAGTAGTTTTTTGGAAGCTTGGCAACCCCTTTCAAACGAAAGTTTTCTTCGCCAGTCTCTGCATGGAGTATTTCAAGAGGAAACAAACCATAGAGATAGAACTTAGAACTACTTCATTTTGTCAAGTTTCACGGAGCTAGCACAAACCGTGTTTGATTTAGAGTTTCAAAACACATCTATCTATATAACAGAAAACAGAGTGAAACCTAAAAATTCAAACTGTTACTGGAAACGAACGCTTGAAGCTAGAAGAGTGAAAGTTGGGCAGCCAAGTGGGATTAGTGAACTGATCATTACCACCAAGTATCATCAAGATTTGGTGAAAAAATGTTTGCTGAGATTTCAGCAAACGAGTAGTTTTTGGAAGCTTGGCAACCCCTTTCAAACGAAAGTGTTCTTCGCCAGTCTCTGCATGGGGTACTTCAAGAGGAAACAAACCATAGAGATAGAACTTAGGAACTACTTCATTTTGTCAAGTTTCACGGAGCTAGCACAAACCGTGTTTGATTTAGAGTTTCAAACACATCTATCTATATAGCAGAAAACAGAGTGAA
>NW_027517171.1:0-47425 GCF_048772815.1 Callospermophilus lateralis
CAATTTTCACTGTTCTACGGTTGAAGCGTTCGTTTCCAGTAAGAGTTTGAAGTTTTAGGTTTCACTCTGTTTTCTCCTATATAGATAGATGTGTTGGGAACTCTAAATGAAACACGGTTTGTGCTAGCTCTTGGAAAATTGACAAAATAAAGTAGTTCTAAGTTCTGTCTCTATGGTTTGTTTCCTCTTGAAGCAGCCCTAAGCGGAGACTGCCTAAAGACATTTTCATTGGAAAGGTGTGGCAAGCGTCCAAAAGTACTTGGTTTTCTGAAATCTCGGCAAACATTTTTTCACCCAATCTTGATGAGACTTTGTGGTAATGATCAGTTCACTAAGCGCACTTGGCTGCCCAATTTTCACTGTTCTAGGTTGAAGCGTTCGTTTCCAGTAAGAGTCTGAATTTTCAGGTTTCACTCTGTTTTCTCCTATATAGATAGATGTGTTGGGAACTCTAAATGAAACACGGTTTGTGTTAACTCTTTGAAAATTGACAAAATAAAGTAGTTCTAAGTTCTGTCTCTATGGTTTGTTTCCTCTTGAAGCAGCCCTAAACGGAGACTGCCTAAAGACATTTTCATTGGAAAGGTGTGCCAAGCGTCCAAAAGTACTGGTTTTCTGAAATCTCGGCAAACATTTTTTCACCCAATCTTGATGAGACTTTGTGGTAATGATCAGTTCACTAAGCCCACTTGGCTGCCCAATTTTCACTGTTCTAGGTTGAAGCGTTCGTTTCCAGTAAGAGTTTGAAGTTTTAGGTTTCACTCTGTTTTCTCCTATATAGATAGATGTGTTGGGAACTCTAAATGAAACACGGTTTGTGCTAGCTCTTGGAAAATTGACAAAATAAAGTAGTTCTAAGTTCTGTCTCTATGGTTTGTTTCCTCTTGAAGCAGCCCTAAGCGGAGACTGCCTAAAGACATTTTCATTGGAAAGGTGTGGCAAGCGTCCAAAAGTACTGGTTTTCTGAAATCTCGGCAAACATTTTTTCACCCAATCTTGATGAGACTTTGTGGTAATGATCAGTTCACTAAGCGCCACTTGGCTGCCCAATTTTCACTGTTCTAGGTTGAAGCGTTCGTTTCCAGTAAGAGTCTGAATTTTCAGGTTTCACTCTGTTTTCTCCTATATAGATAGATGTGTTGGGAACTCTAAATGAAACACGGTTTGTGCTAGCTCTTGGAAAATTGACAAAATAAAGTAGTTCTAAGTTCTGTCTCTATGGTTTGTTTCCTCTTGAATCAGCCCTAAGCGAGACTGCCTAAAGACATTTTCATTGAAAAGGTGTGCCAAGCGTCCAAAAGTACTGGTTTTCTGAAATCTCGGCAAACATTTTTTCACCCAATCTTGATGAGACTTTGTGGTAATGATCAGTTCACTAAGCCCACTTGGCTGCCCAATTTTCACTCTTCTAGGTTGAAGCGTTCGTTTCCAGTAAGAGTCTGAATTTTTAGGTTTCACTCTGTTTTCTCCTATATAGATAGATGTGTTGGGAACTCTAAATGAAACACGGTTTGTGCTAGCTCTTGGAAAATTGACAAAATAAAGTAGTTCTAAGTTCTGTCTCTATGGTTTGTTTCTCTTGAAGCAGCCCTAAGCGAGACTGCCTAAAGACATTTTCATTGGAAAGGTGTGCCAAGCGTCCAAAAGTACTGGTTTTCTGAAATCTCGGCAAACATTTTTTCACCCAATCTTGATGAGACTTTGTGGTAATGATCAGTTCACTAAGCCCACTTGGCTGCCCAATTTTCACTGTTCTAGGTTGAAGCGTTCGTTTCCAGTAAGAGTTTGAAGTTTTAGGTTTCACTCTGTTTTCTCCTATATAGATAGATGTGTTGGGAACTCTAAATGAAACACGGTTTGTGCTAGCTCTTGGAAAATTGACAAAATAAAGTAGTTCTAAGTTCTGTCTCTATGGTTTGTTTCCTCTTGAAGCAGCCCTAAGCGGAGACTGCCTAAAGACATTTTCATTGGAAAGGTGTGCCAAGCGTCCAAAAGTACTGGTTTTCTGAAATCTCGGCAAACATTTTTTCACCCAATCTTGATGAGACTTTGTGGTAATGATCAGTTCACTAAGCCCACTTGGCTGCCCAATTTTCACTCTTCTAGGTTGAAGCGTTCGTTTCCAGTAAGAGTTTGAATTTTTAGGTTTCACTCTGTTTTCTCCTATATAGATAGATGTGTTGGGAACTCTAAATGAAACACGGTTTGTGCTAGCTCTTGGAAAATTGACAAAATAAAGTAGTTCTAAGTTCTGTCTCTATGGTTTGTTTCCTCTTGAATCAGCCCTAAGCGAGACTGCCTAAAGACATTTTCATTGGAAAGGTGTGCCAAGCGTCCAAAAGTACTGGTTTTCTGAAATCTCGGCAAACATTTTTTCACCCAATCTTGATGAGACTTTGTGGTAATGATCAGTTCACTAAGCCCACTTGGCTGCCCAATTTTCACTGTTCTAGGTTGAAGCGTTTGTTTCCAGTAAGAGTCTGAATTTTTAGGTTTCACTCTGTTTTCTCCTATATAGATAGATGTGTTGGGAACTCTAAATGAAACACGGTTTGTGCTAACTCTTTGAAAATTGACAAAATAAAGTAGTTCTAAGTTCTGTCTCTATGGTTTGTTTCCTCTTGAAGCAGCCCTAAACGGAGACTGCCTAAAGACATTTTCATTGGAAAGGTGTGCCAAGCGTCCAAAAGTACTGGTTTTCTGAAATCTCGGCAAACATTTTTTCACCCAATCTTGATGAGACTTTGTGGTAATGATCAGTTCACTAAGCCCACTTGGCTGCCCAATTTTCACTCTTCTAGGTTGAAGCGTTCGTTTCCAGTAGGAGTTTGAATTTTTAGGTTTCACTCTGTTTTCTCCTCTATAGATAGATGTGTTGGGAACTCTAAATGAAACACGGTTTGTGCTAGCTCTTGGAAAATTGACAAAATAAAGTAGTTCTAAGTTCTGTCTCTATGGTTTGTTTCCTCTTGAAGCAGCCCTAAGCGAGACTGCCTAAAGACATTTTCATTGGAAAGGTGTGCCAAGCGTCCAAAAGTACTGGTTTTCTGAAATCTCGGCAAACATTTTTTTCACCCAATCTTGATGAGACTTTGTGGTAATGATCAGTTCACTAAGCCCACTTGGCTGCCCAATTTTCACTGTTCTAGGTTGAAGCGTTTGTTTCCAGTAAGAGTTTGAATTTTTAGGTTTCACTCTGTTTTCTCCTATATAGATAGATGTGTTGGGAACTCTAAATGAAACACGGTTTGTGCTAACTCTTTGAAAATTGACAAAATAAAGTAGTTCTAAGTTCTGTCTCTATGGTTTGGTTTCCTCTTGAAGCAGCCCTAAACGGAGACTGCCTAAAGACATTTTCATTGGAAAGGTGTGCCAAGCGTCCAAAAGTACTGGTTTTCTGAAATCTCGGCAAACATTTTTTCACCCAATCTTGATGAGACTTTGTGGTAATGATCAGTTCACTAAGCCCACTTGGCTGCCCAATTTTCACTCTTCTAGGTTGAAGCGTTCGTTTCCAGTAAGAGTTTGAATTTTTAGGTTTCACTCTGTTTTCTCCTATATAGATAGATGTGTTGGGAACTCTAAATGAAACACGGTTTGTGCTAACTCTTGGAAAATTGACAAAATAAAGTAGTTCTAAGTTCTGTCTCTATGGTTTGTTTCCTCTTGAAGCAGCCCTAAGCGAGACTGCCTAAAGACATTTTCATTGGAAAGGTGTGCCAAGCGTCCAAAAGTACTGGTTTTCTGAAATCTCGGCAAACATTTTTTCACCCAATCTTGATGAGACTTTGTGGTAATGATCAGTTCACTAAGCCCACTTGGCTGCCCAATTTTCACTGTTCTAGGTTGAAGCGTTCGTTTCCAGTAAGAGTTTGAAGTTTTAGGTTTCACTCTGTTTTCTCCTATATAGATAGATGTGTTGGGAACTCTAAATGAAACACGGTTTGTGCTAGCTCTTGGAAAATTGACAAAATAAAGTAGTTCTAAGTTCTGTCTCTATGGTTTGTTTCCTCTTGAAGCAGCCCTAAGCGGAGACTGCCTAAAGACATTTTCATTGGAAAGGTGTGGCAAGCGTCCAAAAGTACTGGTTTTCTGAAATCTCGGCAAACATTTTTTCACCCAATCTTGATGAGACTTTGTGGTAATGATCAGTTCACTAAGCGCACTTGGCTGCCCAATTTTCACTGTTCTAGGTTGAAGCGTTCGTTTCCAGTAAGAGTCTGAATTTTCAGGTTTCACTCTGTTTTCTCCTATATAGATAGATGTGTTGGGAACTCTAAATGAAACACGGTTTGTGTTAACTCTTTGAAAATTGACAAAATAAAGTAGTTCTAAGTTCTGTCTCTATGGTTTGTTTCCTCTTGAAGCAGCCTAAACGGAGACTGCCTAAAGACATTTTCATTGGAAAGGTGTGCCAAGCGTCCAAAAGGTACTGGTTTTCTGAAATCTCGGCAAACATTTTTTCACCCAATCTTGATGAGACTTTGTGGTAATGATCAGTTCACTAAGCCCACTTGGCTGCCCAATTTTCACTGTTCTAGGTTGAAGCGTTCGTTTCCAGTAAGAGTTTGAAGTTTTAGGTTTCACTCTGTTTTCTCCTATATAGATAGATGTGTTGGGAACTCTAAATGAAACACGGTTTGTGCTAGCTCTTGGAAAATTGACAAAATAAAGTAGTTCTAAGTTCTGTCTCTATGGTTTGTTTCCTCTTGAAGCAGCCCTAAGCGGAGACTGCCTAAAGACATTTTCATTGGAAAGGTGTGGCAAGCGTCCAAAAGTACTGGTTTTCTGAAATCTCGGCAAACATTTTTTCACCCAATCTTGATGAGACTTTGTGGTAATGATCAGTTCACTAAGCCCACTTGGCTGCCCAATTTTCACTGTTCTAGGTTGAAGCGTTCGTTTCCAGTAAGAGTCTGAATTTTCAGGTTTCACTCTGTTTTCTCCTATATAGATAGATGTGTTGGGAACTCTAAATGAAACACGGTTTGTGCTAGCTCTTGGAAAATTGACAAAATAAAGTAGTTCTAAGTTCTGTCTCTATGGTTTGTTTCCTCTTGAATCAGCCCTAAGCGAGACTGCCTAAAGACATTTTCATTGAAAAGGTGTGCCAAGCGTCCAAAAGTACTGGTTTTCTGAAATCTCGGCAAACATTTTTTCACCCAATCTTGATGAGACTTTGTGGTAATGATCAGTTCACTAAGCCCACTTGGCTGCCCAATTTTCACTCTTCTAGGTTGAAGCGTTCGTTTCCAGTAAGAGTCTGAATTTTTAGGTTTCACTCTGTTTTCTCCTATATAGATAGATGTGTTGGGAACTCTAAATGAAACACGGTTTGTGCTAGCTCTTGGAAAATTGACAAAATAAAGTAGTTCTAAGTTCTGTCTCTATGGTTGTTTCCTCTTGAAGCAGCCCTAAGCGAGACTGCCTAAAGACATTTTCATTGGAAAGGTGTGCCAAGCGTCCAAAAGTACTGGTTTTCTGAAATCTCGGCAAACATTTTTTCACCCAATCTTGATGAGACTTTGTGGTAATGATCAGTTCACTAAGCCCACTTGGCTGCCCAATTTTCACTGTTCTAGGTTGAAGCGTTCGTTTCCAGTAAGAGTTTGAAGTTTTAGGTTTCACTCTGTTTTCTCCTATATAGATAGATGTGTTGGGAACTCTAAATGAAACACGGTTTGTGCTAGCTCTTGGAAAATTGACAAAATAAAGTAGTTCTAAGTTCTGTCTCTATGGTTTGTTTCCTCTTGAAGCAGCCCTAAGCGGAGACTGCCTAAAGACATTTTCATTGGAAAGGTGTGCCAAGCGTCCAAAAGTACTGGTTTTCTGAAATCTCGGCAAACATTTTTTCACCCAATCTTGATGAGACTTTGTGGTAATGATCAGTTCACTAAGCCCACTTGGCTGCCCAATTTCACTCTTCTAGGTTGAAGCGTTCGTTTCCAGTAAGAGTTTGAATTTTTAGGTTTCACTCTGTTTTCTCCTATATAGATAGATGTGTTGGGAACTCTAAATGAAACACGGTTTGTGCTAGCTCTTGGAAAATTGACAAAATAAAGTAGTTCTAAGTTCTGTCTCTATGGTTTGTTTCCTCTTGAATCAGCCCTAAGCGAGACTGCCTAAAGACATTTTCATTGGAAAGGTGTGCCAAGCGTCCAAAAGTACTGGTTTTCTGAAATCTCGGCAAACATTTTTTCACCCAATCTTGATGAGACTTTGTGGTAATGATCAGTTCACTAAGCCCACTTGGCTGCCCAATTTTCACTCTTCTAGGTTGAAGCGTTCGTTTCCAGTAAGAGTCTGAATTTTTAGGTTTCACTCTGTTTTCTCCTATATAGATAGATGTGTTGGGAACTCTAAATGAAACACGGTTTGTGTTAACTCTTTGAAAAATTGACAAAATAAAGTAGTTCTAAGTTCTGTCTCTATGGTTTGTTTCCTCTTGAAGCAGCCCTAAGCGGAGACTGCCTAAAGACATTTTCATTGGAAAGGTGTGGCAAGCGTCCAAAAGTACTGGTTTTCTGAAATCTCGGCAAACATTTTTTCACCCAATCTTGATGAGACTTTGTGGTAATGATCAGTTCACTAAGCGCACTTGGCTGCCCAATTTTCACTGTTCTAGGTTGAAGCGTTCGTTTCCAGTAAGAGTCTGAATTTTCAGGTTTCACTCTGTTTTCTCCTCTATAGATAGATGTGTTGGGAACTCTAAATGAAACACGGTTTGTGTTAACTCTTTGAAAATTGACAAAATAAAGTAGTTCTAAGTTCTGTCTCTATGGTTTGTTTCCTCTTGAAGCAGCCCTAAACGGAGACTGCCTAAAGACATTTTCATTGGAAAGGTGTGCCAAGCGTCCAAAAGTACTGGTTTTCTGAAATCTCGGCAAACATTTTTTCACCCAATCTTGATGAGACTTTGTGGTAATGATCAGTTCACTAAGCCCACTTGGCTGCCAAATTTTCACTGTTCTAGGTTGAAGCGTTCGTTTCCAGTAAGAGTTTGAAGTTTTAGGTTTCACTCTGTTTTCTCCTATATAGATAGATGTGTTGGGAACTCTAAATGAAACACGGTTTGTGCTAGCTCTTGGAAAATTGACAAAATAAAGTAGTTCTAAGTTCTGTCTCTATGGTTTGTTTCCTCTTGAAGCAGCCCTAAGCGGAGACTGCCTAAAGACATTTTCATTGGAAAGGTGTGGCAAGCGTCCAAAAGTACTGGTTTTCTGAAATCTCGGCAAACATTTTTTCACCCAATCTTGATGAGACTTTGTGGTAATGATCAGTTCACTAAGCGCACTTGGCTGCCCAATTTTCACTGTTCTAGGTTGAAGCGTTCGTTTCCAGTAAGAGTCTGAATCTTCAGGTTTCACTCTGTTTTCTCCTATATAGATAGATGTGTTGGGAACTCTAAATGAAACACGGTTTGTGCTAGCTCTTGGAAAATTGACAAAATAAAGTAGTTCTAAGTTCTGTCTCTATGGTTTGTTTCCTCTTGAAGCAGCCCTAAGCGGAGACTGCCTAAAGACATTTTCATTGGAAAGGTGTGGCAAGCGTCCAAAAGTACTGGTTTTCTGAAATCTCGGCAAACATTTTTTCACCCAATCTTGATGAGACTTTGTGGTAATGATCAGTTCACTAAGCGCACTTGGCTGCCCAATTTTCACTGTTCTAGGTTGAAGCGTTCGTTTCCAGTAAGAGTCTGAATCTTCAGGTTTCACTCTGTTTTCTCCTATATAGATAGATGTGTTGGGAACTCTAAATGAAACACGGTTTGTGCTAGCTCTTGGAAAATTGACAAAATAAAGTAGTTCTAAGTTCTGTCTCTATGGTTTGTTTCCTCTTGAAGCAGCCCTAAGCGGAGACTGCCTAAAGACATTTTCATTGGAAAGGTGTGCCAAGCGTCCAAAAGTACTGGTTTTCTGAAATCTCGGCAAACATTTTTTCACCCAATCTTGATGAGACTTTGTGGTAATGATAAGTTCACTAAGCCCACTTGGCTGCCCATTTTTCACTGTTCTAGGTTGAAGCGTTCGTTTCCAGTAAGAGTCTGAATTTTTAGGTTTCACTCTGTTTTCTCCTATATAGATAGATGTGTTGGGAACTCTAAATGAAACACGGTTTGTGTTAACTCTTTGAAAATTGACAAAATAAAGTAGTTCTAAGTTCGGTCTCTATGGTTTTGTTTCCTCTTGAAGCAGCCCTAAACGGAGACTGCCTAAAGACATTTTCATTGGAAAGGTGTGCCAAGCGTCCAAAAGTACTGGTTTTCTGAAATCTCGGCAAACATTTTTCACCCAATCTTGATGAGACTTTGTGGTAATGATCAGTTCACTAAGCCACTTGGCTGCCCAATTTTCACTGTTCTAGGTTGAAGCGTTCGTTTCCAGTAAGAGTCTGAATTTTCAGGTTTCACTCTGTTTTCTCCTATATAGATAGATGTGTTGGGAACTCTAAATGAAACACGGTTTGTGTTAACTCTTTGAAAATTGACAAAATAAAGTAGTTCTAAGTTCTGTCTCTATGGTTTGTTTCCTCTTGAAGCAGCCCTAAACGGAGACTGCCTAAAGACATTTTCATTGGAAAGGTGTGCCAAGCGTCCAAAAGTACTGGTTTTCTGAAATCTCGGCAAACATTTTTTCACCCAATCTTGATGAGACTTTGTGGTAATGATCAGTTCACTAAGCCCACTTGGCTGCCCAATTTTCACTGTTCTAGGTTGAAGCGTTCGTTTCCAGTAAGAGTTTGAAGTTTAGGTTTCACTCTGTTTTCTCCTATATAGATAGATGTGTTGGGAACTCTAAATGAAACACGGTTTGTGCTAACTCTTGGAAAATTGACAAAATAAAGTAGTTCTAAGTTCTGTCTCTATGGTTTGTTTCCTCTTGAAGCAGCCCTAAGCGGAGACTGCCTAAAGACATTTTCATTGGAAAGGTGTGGCAAGCGTCCAAAAGTACTGGTTTTCTGAAATCTCGGCAAACATTTTTTCACCCAATCTTGATGAGACTTTGTGGTAATGATCAGTTCACTAAGCGCACTTGGCTGCCCAATTTTCACTGTTCTAGGTTGAAGCGTTCGTTTCCAGTAAGAGTCTGAATTTTCAGGTTTCACTCTGTTTTCTCCTATATAGATAGATGTGTTGGGAACTCTAAATGAAACACGGTTTGTGCTAGCTCTTGGAAAATTGACAAAATAAAGTAGTTCTAAGTTCTGTCTCTATGGTTTGTTTCCTCTTGAATCAGCCCTAAGCGAGACTGCCTAAAGACATTTTCATTGAAAAGGTGTGCCAAGCGTCCAAAAGTACTGGTTTTCTGAAATCTCGGCAAACATTTTTTCACCCAATCTTGATGAGACTTTGTGGTAATGATCAGTTCACTAAGCCCACTTGGCTGCCCAATTTTCACTCTTCTAGGTTGAAGCGTTCGTTTCCAGTAAGAGTCTGAATTTTTAGGTTTCACTCTGTTTTCTCCTATATAGATAGATGTGTTGGGAACTCTAAATGAAACACGGTTTGTGCTAGCTCTTGGAAAATTGACAAAATAAAGTAGTTCTAAGTTCTGTCTCTATGGTTTGTTTCCTCTTGAAGCAGCCCTAAGCGAGACTGCCTAAAGACATTTTCATTGGAAAGGTGTGCCAAGCGTCCAAAAGTACTGGTTTTCTGAAATCTCGGCAAACATTTTTTCACCCAATCTTGATGAGACTTTGTGGTAATGATCAGTTCACTAAGCCCACTTGGCTGCCCAATTTTCACTGTTCTAGGTTGAAGCGTTCGTTTCCAGTAAGAGTTTGAAGTTTTAGGTTTCACTCTGTTTTCTCCTATATAGATAGATGTGTTGGGAACTCTAAATGAAACACGGTTTGTGCTAGCTCTTGGAAAATTGACAAAATAAAGTAGTTCTAAGTTCTGTCTCTATGGTTTGTTTCCTCTTGAAGCAGCCCTAAGCGGAGACTGCCTAAAGACATTTTCATTGGAAAGGTGTGCCAAGCGTCCAAAAGTACTGGTTTTCTGAAATCTCGGCAAACATTTTTTCACCCAATCTTGATGAGACTTTGTGGTAATGATCAGTTCACTAAGCCCACTTGGCTGCCCAATTTTCACTCTTCTAGGTTGAAGCGTTCGTTTCCAGTAAGAGTTTGAATTTTTAGGTTTCACTCTGTTTTCTCCTATATAGATAGATGTGTTGGGAACTCTAAATGAAACACGGTTTGTGCTAGCTCTTGGAAAATTGACAAAATAAAGTAGTTCTAAGTTCTGTCTCTATGGTTTCTTTCCTCTTGAATCAGCCCTAAGCGAGACTGCCTAAAGACATTTTCATTGGAAAGGTGTGCCAAGCGTCCAAAAGTACTGGTTTTCTGAAATCTCGGCAAACATTTTTTCACCCAATCTTGATGAGACTTTGTGGTAATGATCAGTTCACTAAGCCCACTTGGCTGCCCAATTTTCACTGTTCTAGGTTGAAGCGTTTGTTTCCAGTAAGAGTCTGAATTTTTAGGTTTCACTCTGTTTTCTCCTATATAGATAGATGTGTTGGGAACTCTAAATGAAACACGGTTTGTGCTAACTCTTTGAAAATTGACAAAATAAAGTAGTTCTAAGTTCTGTCTCAATGGTTTGTTTCCTCTTGAAGCTGCCCTAAACGGAGACTGCCTAAAGACATTTTCATTGGAAAGGTGTGCCAAGGGTCCAAAAGTACTGGTTTTCTGAAATCTCGGCAAACATTTTTTCACCCAATCTTGATGAGACTTTGTGGTAATGATCAGTTCACTAAGCCCACTTGGCTGCCCAATTTTCACTCTTCTAGGTTGAAGCGTTCGTTTCCAGTAAGAGTTTGAATTTTTAGGTTTCACTCTGTTTTCTCCTCTATAGATAGATGTGTTGGGAACTCTAAATGAAACACGGTTTGTGCTAGCTCTTGGAAAATTGACAAAATAAAGTAGTTCTAAGTTCTGTCTCTATGGTTTGTTTCCTCTTGAAGCAGCCCTAAGCGAGACTGCCTAAAGACATTTTCATTGGAAAGGTGTGCCAAGCGTCCAAAAGTACTGGTTTTCTGAAATCTCGGCAAACATTTTTTCACCCAATCTTGATGAGACTTTGTGGTAATGATCAGTTCACTAAGCCCACTTGGCTGCCCAATTTTCACTGTTCTAGGTTGAAGCGTTTGTTTCCAGTAAGAGTTTGAATTTTTAGGTTTCACTCTGTTTTCTCCTATATAGATAGATGTGTTGGGAACTCTAAATGAAACACGGTTTGTGCTAACTCTTTGAAAATTGACAAAATAAAGTAGTTCTAAGTTCTGTCTCTATGGTTTGTTTCCTCTTGAAGCAGCCCTAAGCGGAGACTGCCTAAAGACATTTTCATTGGAAAGGTGTGCCAAGCGTCCAAAAGTACTGGTTTTCTGAAATCTCGGCAAACATTTTTTCACCCAATCTTGATGAGACTTTGTGGTAATGATCAGTTCACTAAGCCCACTTGGCTGCCCAATTTTCACTCTTCTAGGTTGAAGCGTTCGTTTCCAGTAAGAGTTTGAATTTTTAGGTTTCACTCTGTTTTCTCCTATATAGATAGATGTGTTGGGAACTCTAAATGAAACACGGTTTGTGCTAGCTCTTGGAAAATTGACAAAATAAAGTAGTTCTAAGTTCTGTCTCTATGGATTGTTTCCTCTTGAAGCAGCCCTAAGCGAGACTGCCTAAAGACATTTTCATTGGAAAGGTGTGGCAAGCGTCCAAAAGTACTGGTTTTCTGAAATCTCGGCAAACATTTTTTCACCCAATCTTGATGAGACTTTGTGGTAATGATCAGTTCACTAAGCCCACTTGGCTGCCCAATTTTCACTGTTCTAGGTTGAAGCGTTTGTTTCCAGTAAGAGTTTGAATTTTTAGGTTTCACTCTGTTTTCTGATATATAGATAGATGTGTTGGGAACTCTAAATGAAACACGGTTTGTGCTAACTCTTTGAAAATTGACAAAATAAAGTAGTTCTAAGTTCTGTCTCTATGGTTTGTTTCCTCTTGAAGCAGCCCTAAACGGAGACTGCCTAAAGACATTTTCATTGGAAAGGTGTGCCAAGCGTCCAAAAGTACTGGTTTTCTGAAATCTCGGCAAACATTTTTTCACCCAATCTTGATGAGACTTTGTGGTAATGATCAGTTCACTAAGCCCACTTGGCTGCCCAATTTTCACTCTTCTAGGTTGAAGCGTTCGTTTCCAGTAGGAGTTTGAATTTTTAGGTTTCACTCTGTTTTCTCCTCTATAGATAGATGTGTTGGGAACTCTAAATGAAACACGGTTTGTGCTAGCTCTTGGAAAATTGACAAAATAAAGTAGTTCTAAGTTCTGTCTCTATGGTTTGTTTCCTCTTGAAGCAGCCCTAAGCGAGACTGCCTAAAGACATTTTCATTGGAAAGGTGTGCCAAGCGTCCAAAAGTACTGGTTTTCTGAAATCTCGGCAAACATTTTTTCACCCAATCTTGATGAGACTTTGTGGTAATGATCAGTTCACTAAGCCCACTTGGCTGCCCAATTTTCACTGTTCTAGGTTGAAGCGTTCGTTTCCAGTAAGAGTTTGAATTTTTAGGTTTCACTCTGTTTTCTCCTATATAGATAGATGTGTTGGGAACTCTAAATGAAACACGGTTTGTGCTAACTCTTTGAAAATTGACAAAATAAAGTAGTTCTAAGTTCTGTCTCTATGGTTTGTTTCCTCTTGAAGCAGCCCTAAACGGAGACTGCCTAAAGACATTTTCATTGGAAAGGTGTGCCAAGCGTCCAAAAGTACTGGTTTTCTGAAATCTCGGCAAACATTTTTTCACCCAATCTTGATGAGACTTTGTGGTAATGATCAGTTCACTAAGCCCACTTGGCTGCCCAATTTTCACTCTTCTAGGTTGAAGCGTTCGTTTCCAGTAAGAGTTTGAAGTTTTAGGTTTCACTCTGTTTTCTCCTCTATAGATAGATGTGTTGGGAACTCTAAATGAAACACGGTTTGTGCTAGCTCTTGGAAAATTGACAAAATAAAGTAGTTCTAAGTTCTGTCTCTATGGTTTGTTTCCTCTTGAAGCAGCCCTAAGCGAGACTGCCTAAAGACATTTTCATTGGAAAGGTGTGCCAAGCGTCCAAAAGTACTGGTTTTCTGAAATCTCGGCAAACATTTTTTCACCCAATCTTGATGAGACTTTGTGGTAATGATCAGTTCACTAAGCGCACTTGGCTGCCCAATTTTCACTGTTCTAGGTTGAAGCGTTCGTTTCCAGTAAGAGTCTGAATTTTCAGGTTTCACTCTGTTTTCTCCTATATAGATATATATAGATAGATGTGTTGGGAACTCTAAATGATACACGGTTTGTGTTAACTCTTTGAAAATTGACAAAATAAAGTAGTTCTAAGTTCTGTCTCTATGGTTTGTTTCCTCTTGAAGCAGCCCTAAACGGAGACTGCCTAAAGACATTTTCATTGGAAAGGTGTGCCAAGCGTCCAAAAGTACTGGTTTTCTGAAATCTCGGCAAACATTTTTTCACCCAATCTTGATGAGACTTTGTGGTAATGATAAGTTCACTAAGCCCACTTGGCTGCCCAATTTTCACTGTTCTAGGTTGAAGCGTTCGTTTCCAGTAAGAGTCTGAATTTTTAGGTTTCACTCTGTTTTCTCCTATATAGATAGATGTGTTGGGAACTCTAAATGAAACACGGTTTGTGTTAACTCTTTGAAAATTGACAAAATAAAGTAGTTCTAAGTCTGTCTCTATGGTTTGTTTCCTCTTGAAGCAGCCCTAAACGGAGACTGCCTAAAGACATTTTCATTGGAAAGGTGTGCCAAGCGTCCAAAAGTACTGGTTTTCTGAAATCTCGGCAAACATTTTTTCACCCAATCTTGATGAGACTTTGTGGTAATGATCAGTTCACTAAGCCCACTTGGCTGCCCAATTTTCACTGTTCTAGGTTGAAGCGTTTGTTTCCAGTAAGAGTTTGAATTTTTAGGTTTCACTCTGTTTTCTCCTATATAGATAGATGTGTTGGGAACTCTAAATGAAACACGGTTTGTGCTAACTCTTTGAAAATTGACAAAATAAAGTAGTTCTAAGTTCTGTCTCTATGGTTTGTTTCCTCTTGAAGCAGCCCTAAGCGGAGACTGCCTAAAGACATTTTCATTGGAAAGGTGTGCCAAGCGTCCAAAAGTACTGGTTTTCTGAAATCTCGGCAAACATTTTTTCACCCAATCTTGATGAGACTTTGTGGTAATGATCAGTTCACTAAGCCCACTTGGCTGCCCAATTTTCACTCTTCTAGGTTGAAGCGTTCGTTTCCAGTAAGAGTTTGAAGTTTTAGGTTTCACTCTGTTTTCTCCTCTATAGATAGATGTGTTGGGAACTCTAAATGAAACACGGTTTGTGCTAGCTCTTGGAAAATTGACAAAATAAAGTAGTTCTAAGTTCTGTCTCTATGGTTTGTTTCCTCTTGAAGCAGCCCTAAGCGAGACTGCCTAAAGACATTTTCATTGGAAAGGTGTGCCAAGCGTCCAAAAGTACTGGTTTTCTGAAATCTCGGCAAACATTTTTTCACCCAATCTTGATGAGACTTTGTGGTAATGATCAGTTCACTAAGCGCACTTGGCTGCCCAATTTTCACTGTTCTAGGTTGAAGCGTTCGTTTCCAGTAAGAGTCTGAATTTTCAGGTTTCACTCTGTTTTCTCCTATATAGATATATATAGATAGATGTGTTGGGAACTCTAAATGATACACGGTTTGTGTTAACTCTTTGAAAATTGACAAAATAAAGTAGTTCTAAGTTCTGTCTCTATGGTTTGTTTCCTCTTGAAGCAGCCCTAAACGGAGACTGCCTAAAGACATTTTCATTGGAAAGGTGTGCCAAGCGTCCAAAAGTACTGGTTTTCTGAAATCTC
Source organism: Callospermophilus lateralis (assembly GCF_048772815.1). Classification (NCBI taxonomy): domain Eukaryota; kingdom Metazoa; phylum Chordata; class Mammalia; order Rodentia; family Sciuridae; genus Callospermophilus; species Callospermophilus lateralis. Next base: position 14,896 of record NW_027517171.1, read on the forward strand.
GGCAAACATTTTTTCACCCAATCTTGATGAGACTTTGTGGTAATGATAAGTTCACTAAGCCCACTTGGCTGCCCAATTTTCACTGTTCTAGGTTGAAGCGTTCGTTTCCAGTAAGAGTCTGAATTTTTAGGTTTCACTCTGTTTTCTCCTATATAGATAGATGTGTTGGGAACTCTAAATGAAACACGGTTTGTGTTAACTCTTTGAAAATTGACAAAATAAAGTAGTTCTAAGTTCTGTCTCTATGGTTTGTTTCCTCTTGAAGCAGCCCTAAACGGAGACTGCCTAAAGACATTTTCATTGGAAAGGTGTGCCAAGCGTCCAAAAGTACTGGTTTTCTGAAATCTCGGCAAACATTTTTTCACCCAATCTTGATGAGACTTTGTGGTAATGATCAGTTCACTAAGCCCACTTGGCTGCCCAATTTTCACTGTTCTAGGTTGAAGCGTTTGTTTCCAGTAAGAGTTTGAATTTTTAGGTTTCACTCTGTTTTCTCCTATATAGATAGATGTGTTGGGAACTCTAAATGAAACACGGTTTGTGCTAACTCTTTGAAAATTGACAAAATAAAGTAGTTCTAAGTTCTGTCTCTATGGTTTGTTTCCTCTTGAAGCAGCCCTAAGCGGAGACTGCCTAAAGACATTTTCATTGGAAAGGTGTGCCAAGCGTCCAAAAGTACTGGTTTTCTGAAATCTCGGCAAACATTTTTTCACCCAATCTTGATGAGACTTTGTGGTAATGATCAGTTCACTAAGCCCACTTGGCTGCCCAATTTTCACTCTTCTAGGTTGAAGCGTTCGTTTCCAGTAAGAGTTTGAATTTTTAGGTTTCACTCTGTTTTCTCCTATATAGATAGATGTGTTGGGAACTCTAAATGAAACACGGTTTGTGCTAGCTCTTGGAAAATTGACAAAATAAAGTAGTTCTAAGTTCTGTCTCTATGGATTGTTTCCTCTTGAAGCAGCCCTAAGCGAGACTGCCTAAAGACATTTTCATTGGAAAGGTGTGGCAAGCGTCCAAAAGTACTGGTTTTCTGAAATCTCGGCAAACATTTTTTCACCCAATCTTGATGAGACTTTGTGGTAATGATCAGTTCACTAAGCCCACTTGGCTGCCCAATTTTCACTCTTCTAGGTTGAAGCGTTCGTTTCCAGTAAGAGTTTGAATTTTTAGGTTTCACTCTGTTTTCTCCTCTATAGATAGATGTGTTGGGAACTCTAAATGAAACACGGTTTGTGCTAGCTCTTGGAAAATTGACAAAATAAAGTAGTTCTAAGTTCTGTCTCTATGGTTTGTTTCCTCTTGAAGCAGCCCTAAGCGAGACTGCCTAAAGACATTTTCATTGGAAAGGTGTGCCAAGCGTCCAAAAGTACTGGTTTTCTGAAATCTCGGCAAACATTTTTTCACCCAATCTTGATGAGACTTTGTGGTAATGATCAGTTCACTAAGCCCACTTGGCTGCCCAATTTTCACTGTTCTAGGTTGAAGCGTTTGTTTCCAGTAAGAGTTTGAATTTTTAGATTTCACTCTGTTTTCTCCTATATAGATAGATGTGTTGGGAACTCTAAATGAAACACGGTTTGTGCTAACTCTTTGAAAATTGACAAAATAAAGTAGTTCTAAGTTCTGTCTCTATGGTTTGTTTCCTCTTGAAGCAGCCCTAAACGGAGACTGCCTAAAGACATTTTCATTGGAAAGGTGTGCCAAGCGTCCAAAAGTACTGGTTTTCTGAAATCTCGGCAAACATTTGTTCACCCAATCTTGATGAGACTTTGTGGTAATGATCAGTTCACTAAGCCCACTTGGCTGCCCAATTTTCACTCTTCTAGGTTGAAGCGTTCGTTTCCAGCAAGAGTTTGAATTTTTAGGTTTCACTCTGTTTTCTCCTCTATAGATAGATGTGTTGGGAACTCTAAATGAAACACGGTTTGTGCTAGCTCTTGGAAAATTGACAAAATAAAGTAGTTCTAAGTTCTGTCTCTATGGTTTGTTTCCTCTTGAAGCAGCCCTAAGCGAGACTGCCTAAAGACATTTTCATTGGAAAGGTGTGCCAAGCGTCCAAAAGTACTGGTTTTCTGAAATCTCGGCAAACATTTTTTCACCCAATCTTGATGAGACTTTGTGGTAATGATCAGTTCACTAAGCCCACTTGGCTGCCCAATTTTCACTGTTCTAGGTTGAAGCGTTTGTTTCCAGTAAGAGTTTGAATTTTTAGGTTTCACTCTGTTTTCTCCTATATAGATAGATGTGTTGGGAACTCTAAATGAAACACGGTTTGTGCTAACTCTTTGAAAATTGACAAAATAAAGTAGTTCTAAGTTCTGTCTCTATGGTTTGTTTCCTCTTGAAGCAGCCCTAAGCGGAGACTGCCTAAAGACATTTTCATTGGAAAGGTGTGCCAAGCGTCCAAAAGTACTGGTTTTCTGAAATCTCGGCAAACATTTTTTCACCCAATCTTGATGAGACTTTGTGGTAATGATCAGTTCACTAAGCCCACTTGGCTGCCCAATTTTCACTCTTCTAGGTTGAAGCGTTCGTTTCCAGTAAGAGTTTGAATTTTTAAGTTTCACTCTGTTTTCTCCTATATAGATAGATGTGTTGGGAACTCTAAATGAAACACGGTTTGTGCTAGCTCTTGGAAAATTGACAAAATAAAGTAGTTCTAAGTTCTGTCTCTATGGATTGTTTCCTCTTGAAGCAGCCCTAAGCGAGACTGCCTAAAGACATTTTCATTGGAAAGGTGTGGCAAGCGTCCAAAAGTACTGGTTTTCTGAAATCTCGGCAAACATTTTTTCACCCAATCTTGATGAGACTTTGTGGTAATGATCAGTTCACTAAGCCCACTTGGCTGCCCAATTTTCACTGTTCTAGGTTGAAGCGTTTGTTTCCAGTAAGAGTTTGAATTTTTAGGTTTCACTCTGTTTTCTCCTATATAGATAGATGTGTTGGGAACTCTGAATGAAACATGGTTTGTGCTAACTCTTTGAAAATTGACAAAATAAAGTAGTTCTAAGTTCTGTCTCTATGGTTTGTTTCCTCTTGAAGCAGCCCTAAACGGAGACTGCCTAAAGACATTTTCATTGGAAAGGTGTGCCAAGCGTCCAAAAGTACTGGTTTTCTGAAATCTCGGCAAACATTTTTTCACCCAATCTTGATGAGACTTTGTGGTAATGATCAGTTCACTAAGCCCACTTGGCTGCCCAATTTTCACTCTTCTAGGTTGAAGCGTTCGTTTCCAGTAGGAGTTTGAATTTTTAGGTTTCACTCTGTTTTCTCCTCTATAGATAGATGTGTTGGGAACTCTAAATGAAACACGGTTTGTGCTAGCTCTTGGAAAATTGATAAAATAAAGTAGTTCTAAGTTCTGTCTCTATGGTTTGTTTCCTCTTGAAGCAGCCCTAAGCGAGACTGCCTAAAGACATTTTCATTGGAAAGGTGTGCCAAGCGTCCAAAAGTACTGGTTTTCTGAAATCTCGGCAAACATTTTTTCACCCAATCTTGATGAGACTTTGTGGTAATGATCAGTTCACTAAGCCCACTTGGCTGCCCAATTTTCACTGTTCTAGGTTGAAGCGTTTGTTTCCAGTAAGAGTTTGAATTTTTAGGTTTCACTCTGTTTTCTCCTATATAGATAGATGTGTTGGGAACTCTAAATGAAACACGGTTTGTGCTAACTCTTTGAAAATTGACAAAATAAAGTAGTTCTAAGTTCTGTCTCTATGGTTTGTTTCCTCTTGAAGCAGCCCTAAACGGAGACTGCCTAAAGACATTTTCATTGGAAAGGTGTGCCAAGCGTCCAAAAGTACTGGTTTTCTGAAATCTCGGCAAACATTTTTTCACCCAATCTTGATGAGACTTTGTGGTAATGATCAGTTCACTAAGCCCACTTGGCTGCCCAATTTTCACTCTTCTAGGTTGAAGCGTTCGTTTCCAGTAAGAGTTTGAATTTTTAGGTTTCACTCTGTTTTCTCCTATATAGATAGATGTGTTGGGAACTCTAAATGAAACACGGTTTGTGCTAACTCTTGGAAAATTGACAAAATAAAGTAGTTCTAAGTTCTGTCTCTATGGTTTGTTTCCTCTTGAAGCAGCCCTAAGCGAGACTGCCTAAAGACATTTTCATTGGAAAGGTGTGCCAAGCGTCCAAAAGTACTGGTTTTCTGAAATCTCGGCAAACATTTTTTCACCCAATCTTGATGAGACTTTGTGGTAATGATCAGTTCACTAAGCCCACTTGGCTGCCCAATTTTCACTGTTCTAGGTTGAAGCGTTCGTTTCCAGTAAGAGTTTGAAGTTTTAGGTTTCACTCTGTTTTCTCCTATATAGATAGATGTGTTGGGAACTCTAAATGAAACACGGTTTGTGCTAGCTCTTGGAAAATTGACAAAATAAAGTAGTTCTAAGTTCTGTCTCTATGGTTTGTTTCCTCTTGAAGCAGCCCTAAGCGGAGACTGCCTAAAGACATTTTCATTGGAAAGGTGTGGCAAGCGTCCAAAAGTACTGGTTTTCTGAAATCTCGGCAAACATTTTTTCACCCAATCTTGATGAGACTTTGTGGTAATGATCAGTTCACTAAGCGCACTTGGCTGCCCAATTTTCACTGTTCTAGGTTGAAGCGTTCGTTTCCAGTAAGAGTCTGAATTTTCAGGTTTCACTCTGTTTTCTCCTATATAGATAGATGTGTTGGGAACTCTAAATGAAACACGGTTTGTGTTAACTCTTTGAAAATTGACAAAATAAAGTAGTTCTAAGTTCTGTCTCTATGGTTTGTTTCCTCTTGAAGCAGCCCTAAACGGAGACTGCCTAAAGACATTTTCATTGGAAAGGTGTGCCAAGCGTCCAAAAGTACTGGTTTTCTGAAATCTCGGCAAACATTTTTTCACCCAATCTTGATGAGACTTTGTGGTAATGATCAGTTCACTAAGCCCACTTGGCTGCCCAATTTTCACTGTTCTAGGTTGAAGCGTTCGTTTCCAGTAAGAGTTTGAAGTTTTAGGTTTCACTCTGTTTTCTCCTATATAGATAGATGTGTTGGGAACTCTAAATGAAACACGGTTTGTGCTAGCTCTTGGAAAATTGACAAAATAAAGTAGTTCTAAGTTCTGTCTCTATGGTTTGTTTCCTCTTGAAGCAGCCCTAAGCGGAGACTGCCTAAAGACATTTTCATTGGAAAGGTGTGGCAAGCGTCCAAAAGTACTGGTTTTCTGAAATCTCGGCAAACATTTTTTCACCCAATCTTGATGAGACTTTGTGGTAATGATCAGTTCACTAAGCGCACTTGGCTGCCCAATTTTCACTGTTCTAGGTTGAAGCGTTCGTTTCCAGTAAGAGTCTGAATTTTCAGGTTTCACTCTGTTTTCTCCTATATAGATAGATGTGTTGGGAACTCTAAATGAAACACGGTTTGTGCTAGCTCTTGGAAAATTGACAAAATAAAGTAGTTCTAAGTTCTGTCTCTATGGTTTGTTTCCTCTTGAATCAGCCCTAAGCGAGACTGCCTAAAGACATTTTCATTGAAAAGGTGTGCCAAGCGTCCAAAAGTACTGGTTTTCTGAAATCTCGGCAAACATTTTTTCACCCAATCTTGATGAGACTTTGTGGTAATGATCAGTTCACTAAGCCCACTTGGCTGCCCAATTTTCACTCTTCTAGGTTGAAGCGTTCGTTTCCAGTAAGAGTCTGAATTTTTAGGTTTCACTCTGTTTTCTCCTATATAGATAGATGTGTTGGGAACTCTAAATGAAACACGGTTTGTGCTAGCTCTTGGAAAATTGACAAAATAAAGTAGTTCTAAGTTCTGTCTCTATGGTTTGTTTCCTCTTGAAGCAGCCCTAAGCGAGACTGCCTAAAGACATTTTCATTGGAAAGGTGTGCCAAGCGTCCAAAAGTACTGGTTTTCTGAAATCTCGGCAAACATTTTTTCACCCAATCTTGATGAGACTTTGTGGTAATGATCAGTTCACTAAGCCCACTTGGCTGCCCAATTTTCACTGTTCTAGGTTGAAGCGTTCGTTTCCAGTAAGAGTTTGAAGTTTTAGGTTTCACTCTGTTTTCTCCTATATAGATAGATGTGTTGGGAACTCTAAATGAAACACGGTTTGTGCTAGCTCTTGGAAAATTGACAAAATAAAGTAGTTCTAAGTTCTGTCTCTATGGTTTGTTTCCTCTTGAAGCAGCCCTAAGCGGAGACTGCCTAAAGACATTTTCATTGGAAAGGTGTGCCAAGCGTCCAAAAGTACTGGTTTTCTGAAATCTCGGCAAACATTTTTTCACCCAATCTTGATGAGACTTTGTGGTAATGATCAGTTCACTAAGCCCACTTGGCTGCCCAATTTTCACTCTTCTAGGTTGAAGCGTTCGTTTCCAGTAAGAGTTTGAATTTTTAGGTTTCACTCTGTTTTCTCCTATATAGATAGATGTGTTGGGAACTCTAAATGAAACACGGTTTGTGCTAGCTCTTGGAAAATTGACAAAATAAAGTAGTTCTAAGTTCTGTCTCTATGGTTTGTTTCCTCTTGAATCAGCCCTAAGCGAGACTGCCTAAAGACATTTTCATTGGAAAGGTGTGCCAAGCGTCCAAAAGTACTGGTTTTCTGAAATCTCGGCAAACATTTTTTCACCCAATCTTGATGAGACTTTGTGGTAATGATCAGTTCACTAAGCCCACTTGGCTGCCCAATTTTCACTGTTCTAGGTTGAAGCGTTTGTTTCCAGTAAGAGTCTGAATTTTTAGGTTTCACTCTGTTTTCTCCTATATAGATAGATGTGTTGGGAACTCTAAATGAAACACGGTTTGTGCTAACTCTTTGAAAATTGACAAAATAAAGTAGTTCTAAGTTCTGTCTCTATGGTTTGTTTCCTCTTGAAGCAGCCCTAAACGGAGACTGCCTAAAGACATTTTCATTGGAAAGGTGTGCCAAGCGTCCAAAAGTACTGGTTTTCTGAAATCTCGGCAAACATTTTTTCACCCAATCTTGATGAGACTTTGTGGTAATGATCAGTTCACTAAGCCCACTTGGCTGCCCAATTTTCACTCTTCTAGGTTGAAGCGTTCGTTTCCAGTAGGAGTTTGAATTTTTAGGTTTCACTCTGTTTTCTCCTCTATAGATAGATGTGTTGGGAACTCTAAATGAAACACGGTTTGTGCTAGCTCTTGGAAAATTGACAAAATAAAGTAGTTCTAAGTTCTGTCTCTATGGTTTGTTTCCTCTTGAAGCAGCCCTAAGCGAGACTGCCTAAAGACATTTTCATTGGAAAGGTGTGCCAAGCGTCCAAAAGTACTGGTTTTCTGAAATCTCGGCAAACATTTTTTCACCCAATCTTGATGAGACTTTGTGGTAATGATCAGTTCACTAAGCCCACTTGGCTGCCCAATTTTCACTGTTCTAGGTTGAAGCGTTTGTTTCCAGTAAGAGTTTGAATTTTTAGGTTTCACTCTGTTTTCTCCTATATAGATAGATGTGTTGGGAACTCTAAATGAAACACGGTTTGTGCTAACTCTTTGAAAATTGACAAAATAAAGTAGTTCTAAGTTCTGTCTCTATGGTTTGTTTCCTCTTGAAGCAGCCCTAAACGGAGACTGCCTAAAGACATTTTCATTGGAAAGGTGTGCCAAGCGTCCAAAAGTACTGGTTTTCTGAAATCTCGGCAAACATTTTTTCACCCAATCTTGATGAGACTTTGTGGTAATGATCAGTTCACTAAGCCCACTTGGCTGCCCAATTTTCACTCTTCTAGGTTGAAGCGTTCGTTTCCAGTAAGAGTTTGAATTTTTAGGTTTCACTCTGTTTTCTCCTATATAGATAGATGTGTTGGGAACTCTAAATGAAACACGGTTTGTGCTAACTCTTGGAAAATTGACAAAATAAAGTAGTTCTAAGTTCTGTCTCTATGGTTTGTTTCCTCTTGAAGCAGCCCTAAGCGAGACTGCCTAAAGACATTTTCATTGGAAAGGTGTGCCAAGCGTCCAAAAGTACTGGTTTTCTGAAATCTCGGCAAACATTTTTTCACCCAATCTTGATGAGACTTTGTGGTAATGATCAGTTCACTAAGCCCACTTGGCTGCCCAATTTTCACTGTTCTAGGTTGAAGCGTTCGTTTCCAGTAAGAGTTTGAAGTTTTAGGTTTCACTCTGTTTTCTCCTATATAGATAGATGTGTTGGGAACTCTAAATGAAACACGGTTTGTGCTAGCTCTTGGAAAATTGACAAAATAAAGTAGTTCTAAGTTCTGTCTCTATGGTTTGTTTCCTCTTGAAGCAGCCCTAAGCGGAGACTGCCTAAAGACATTTTCATTGGAAAGGTGTGGCAAGCGTCCAAAAGTACTGGTTTTCTGAAATCTCGGCAAACATTTTTTCACCCAATCTTGATGAGACTTTGTGGTAATGATCAGTTCACTAAGCGCACTTGGCTGCCCAATTTTCACTGTTCTAGGTTGAAGCGTTCGTTTCCAGTAAGAGTCTGAATTTTCAGGTTTCACTCTGTTTTCTCCTATATAGATAGATGTGTTGGGAACTCTAAATGAAACACGGTTTGTGTTAACTCTTTGAAAATTGACAAAATAAAGTAGTTCTAAGTTCTGTCTCTATGGTTTGTTTCCTCTTGAAGCAGCCCTAAACGGAGACTGCCTAAAGACATTTTCATTGGAAAGGTGTGCCAAGCGTCCAAAAGTACTGGTTTTCTGAAATCTCGGCAAACATTTTTTCACCCAATCTTGATGAGACTTTGTGGTAATGATCAGTTCACTAAGCCCACTTGGCTGCCCAATTTTCACTGTTCTAGGTTGAAGCGTTCGTTTCCAGTAAGAGTTTGAAGTTTTAGGTTTCACTCTGTTTTCTCCTATATAGATAGATGTGTTGGGAACTCTAAATGAAACACGGTTTGTGCTAGCTCTTGGAAAATTGACAAAATAAAGTAGTTCTAAGTTCTGTCTCTATGGTTTGTTTCCTCTTGAAGCAGCCCTAAGCGGAGACTGCCTAAAGACATTTTCATTGGAAAGGTGTGGCAAGCGTCCAAAAGTACTGGTTTTCTGAAATCTCGGCAAACATTTTTTCACCCAATCTTGATGAGACTTTGTGGTAATGATCAGTTCACTAAGCCCACTTGGCTGCCCAATTTTCACTGTTCTAGGTTGAAGCGTTCGTTTCCAGTAAGAGTCTGAATTTTCAGGTTTCACTCTGTTTTCTCCTATATAGATAGATGTGTTGGGAACTCTAAATGAAACACGGTTTGTGCTAGCTCTTGGAAAATTGACAAAATAAAGTAGTTCTAAGTTCTGTCTCTATGGTTTGTTTCCTCTTGAATCAGCCCTAAGCGAGACTGCCTAAAGACATTTTCATTGAAAAGGTGTGCCAAGCGTCCAAAAGTACTGGTTTTCTGAAATCTCGGCAAACATTTTTTCACCCAATCTTGATGAGACTTTGTGGTAATGATCAGTTCACTAAGCCCACTTGGCTGCCCAATTTTCACTCTTCTAGGTTGAAGCGTTCGTTTCCAGTAAGAGTCTGAATTTTTAGGTTTCACTCTGTTTTCTCCTATATAGATAGATGTGTTGGGAACTCTAAATGAAACACGGTTTGTGCTAGCTCTTGGAAAATTGACAAAATAAAGTAGTTCTAAGTTCTGTCTCTATGGTTTGTTTCCTCTTGAAGCAGCCCTAAGCGAGACTGCCTAAAGACATTTTCATTGGAAAGGTGTGCCAAGCGTCCAAAAGTACTGGTTTTCTGAAATCTCGGCAAACATTTTTTCACCCAATCTTGATGAGACTTTGTGGTAATGATCAGTTCACTAAGCCCACTTGGCTGCCCAATTTTCACTGTTCTAGGTTGAAGCGTTCGTTTCCAGTAAGAGTTTGAAGTTTTAGGTTTCACTCTGTTTTCTCCTATATAGATAGATGTGTTGGGAACTCTAAATGAAACACGGTTTGTGCTAGCTCTTGGAAAATTGACAAAATAAAGTAGTTCTAAGTTCTGTCTCTATGGTTTGTTTCCTCTTGAAGCAGCCCTAAGCGGAGACTGCCTAAAGACATTTTCATTGGAAAGGTGTGCCAAGCGTCCAAAAGTACTGGTTTTCTGAAATCTCGGCAAACATTTTTTCACCCAATCTTGATGAGACTTTGTGGTAATGATCAGTTCACTAAGCCCACTTGGCTGCCCAATTTTCACTCTTCTAGGTTGAAGCGTTCGTTTCCAGTAAGAGTTTGAATTTTTAGGTTTCACTCTGTTTTCTCCTATATAGATAGATGTGTTGGGAACTCTAAATGAAACACGGTTTGTGCTAGCTCTTGGAAAATTGACAAAATAAAGTAGTTCTAAGTTCTGTCTCTATGGTTTGTTTCCTCTTGAATCAGCCCTAAGCGAGACTGCCTAAAGACATTTTCATTGGAAAGGTGTGCCAAGCGTCCAAAAGTACTGGTTTTCTGAAATCTCGGCAAACATTTTTTCACCCAATCTTGATGAGACTTTGTGGTAATGATCAGTTCACTAAGCCCACTTGGCTGCCCAATTTTCACTCTTCTAGGTTGAAGCGTTCGTTTCCAGTAAGAGTCTGAATTTTTAGGTTTCACTCTGTTTTCTCCTATATAGATAGATGTGTTGGGAACTCTAAATGAAACACGGTTTGTGTTAACTCTTTGAAAATTGACAAAATAAAGTAGTTCTAAGTTCTGTCTCTATGGTTTGTTTCCTCTTGAAGCAGCCCTAAGCGGAGACTGCCTAAAGACATTTTCATTGGAAAGGTGTGGCAAGCGTCCAAAAGTACTGGTTTTCTGAAATCTCGGCAAACATTTTTTCACCCAATCTTGATGAGACTTTGTGGTAATGATCAGTTCACTAAGCGCACTTGGCTGCCCAATTTTCACTGTTCTAGGTTGAAGCGTTCGTTTCCAGTAAGAGTCTGAATTTTCAGGTTTCACTCTGTTTTCTCCTCTATAGATAGATGTGTTGGGAACTCTAAATGAAACACGGTTTGTGTTAACTCTTTGAAAATTGACAAAATAAAGTAGTTCTAAGTTCTGTCTCTATGGTTTGTTTCCTCTTGAAGCAGCCCTAAACGGAGACTGCCTAAAGACATTTTCATTGGAAAGGTGTGCCAAGCGTCCAAAAGTACTGGTTTTCTGAAATCTCGGCAAACATTTTTTCACCCAATCTTGATGAGACTTTGTGGTAATGATCAGTTCACTAAGCCCACTTGGCTGCCAAATTTTCACTGTTCTAGGTTGAAGCGTTCGTTTCCAGTAAGAGTTTGAAGTTTTAGGTTTCACTCTGTTTTCTCCTATATAGATAGATGTGTTGGGAACTCTAAATGAAACACGGTTTGTGCTAGCTCTTGGAAAATTGACAAAATAAAGTAGTTCTAAGTTCTGTCTCTATGGTTTGTTTCCTCTTGAAGCAGCCCTAAGCGGAGACTGCCTAAAGACATTTTCATTGGAAAGGTGTGGCAAGCGTCCAAAAGTACTGGTTTTCTGAAATCTCGGCAAACATTTTTTCACCCAATCTTGATGAGACTTTGTGGTAATGATCAGTTCACTAAGCGCACTTGGCTGCCCAATTTTCACTGTTCTAGGTTGAAGCGTTCGTTTCCAGTAAGAGTCTGAATCTTCAGGTTTCACTCTGTTTTCTCCTATATAGATAGATGTGTTGGGAACTCTAAATGAAACACGGTTTGTGCTAGCTCTTGGAAAATTGACAAAATAAAGTAGTTCTAAGTTCTGTCTCTATGGTTTGTTTCCTCTTGAAGCAGCCCTAAGCGGAGACTGCCTAAAGACATTTTCATTGGAAAGGTGTGGCAAGCGTCCAAAAGTACTGGTTTTCTGAAATCTCGGCAAACATTTTTTCACCCAATCTTGATGAGACTTTGTGGTAATGATCAGTTCACTAAGCGCACTTGGCTGCCCAATTTTCACTGTTCTAGGTTGAAGCGTTCGTTTCCAGTAAGAGTCTGAATCTTCAGGTTTCACTCTGTTTTCTCCTATATAGATAGATGTGTTGGGAACTCTAAATGAAACACGGTTTGTGCTAGCTCTTGGAAAATTGACAAAATAAAGTAGTTCTAAGTTCTGTCTCTATGGTTTGTTTCCTCTTGAAGCAGCCCTAAGCGGAGACTGCCTAAAGACATTTTCATTGGAAAGGTGTGCCAAGCGTCCAAAAGTACTGGTTTTCTGAAATCTCGGCAAACATTTTTTCACCCAATCTTGATGAGACTTTGTGGTAATGATAAGTTCACTAAGCCCACTTGGCTGCCCATTTTTCACTGTTCTAGGTTGAAGCGTTCGTTTCCAGTAAGAGTCTGAATTTTTAGGTTTCACTCTGTTTTCTCCTATATAGATAGATGTGTTGGGAACTCTAAATGAAACACGGTTTGTGTTAACTCTTTGAAAATTGACAAAATAAAGTAGTTCTAAGTTCGGTCTCTATGGTTTGTTTCCTCTTGAAGCAGCCCTAAACGGAGACTGCCTAAAGACATTTTCATTGGAAAGGTGTGCCAAGCGTCCAAAAGTACTGGTTTTCTGAAATCTCGGCAAACATTTTTTCACCCAATCTTGATGAGACTTTGTGGTAATGATCAGTTCACTAAGCCCACTTGGCTGCCCAATTTTCACTGTTCTAGGTTGAAGCGTTCGTTTCCAGTAAGAGTTTGAAGTTTTAGGTTTCACTCTGTTTTCTCCTATATAGATAGATGTGTTGGGAACTCTAAATGAAACACGGTTTGTGCTAGCTCTTGGAAAATTGACAAAATAAAGTAGTTCTAAGTTCTGTCTCTATGGTTTGTTTCCTCTTGAAGCAGCCCTAAGCGGAGACTGCCTAAAGACATTTTCATTGGAAAGGTGTGCCAAGCGTCCAAAAGTACTGGTTTTCTGAAATCTCGGCAAACATTTTTTCACCCAATCTTGATGAGACTTTGTGGTAATGATCAGTTCACTAAGCCCACTTGGCTGCCCAATTTTCACTCTTCTAGGTTGAAGCGTTCGTTTCCAGTAAGAGTCTGAATTTTCAGGTTTCACTCTGTTTTCTCCTATATAGATAGATGTGTTGGGAACTCTAAGTGAAACACGGTTTGTGTTAACTCTTTGAAAATTGACAAAATAAAGTAGTTCTAAGTTCTGTCTCTATGGTTTGTTTCCTCTTGAAGCAGCCCTAAACGGAGACTGCCTAAAGACATTTTCATTGGAAAGGTGTGCCAAGCGTCCAAAAGTACTGGTTTTCTGAAATCTCGGCAAACATTTTTTCACCCAATCTTGATGAGACTTTGTGGTAATGATCAGTTCACTAAGCCCACTTGGCTGCCCAATTTTCACTGTTCTAGGTTGAAGCGTTCGTTTCCAGTAAGAGTTTGAAGTTTTAGGTTTCACTCTGTTTTCTCCTATATAGATAGATGTGTTGGGAACTCTAAATGAAACACGGTTTGTGCTAGCTCTTGGAAAATTGACAAAATAAAGTAGTTCTAAGTTCTGTCTCTATGGTTTGTTTCCTCTTGAAGCAGCCCTAAGCGGAGACTGCCTAAAGACATTTTCATTGGAAAGGTGTGGCAAGCGTCCAAAAGTACTGGTTTTCTGAAATCTCGGCAAACATTTTTTCACCCAATCTTGATGAGACTTTGTGGTAATGATCAGTTCACTAAGCCCACTTGGCTGCCCAATTTTCACTGTTCTAGGTTGAAGCGTTCGTTTCCAGTAAGAGTCTGAATTTTCAGGTTTCACTCTGTTTTCTCCTATATAGATAGATGTGTTGGGAACTCTAAATGAAACACGGTTTGTGCTAGCTCTTGGAAAATTGACAAAATAAAGTAGTTCTAAGTTCTGTCTCTATGGTTTGTTTCCTCTTGAATCAGCCCTAAGCGAGACTGCCTAAAGACATTTTCATTGAAAAGGTGTGCCAAGCGTCCAAAAGTACTGGTTTTCTGAAATCTCGGCAAACATTTTTTCACCCAATCTTGATGAGACTTTGTGGTAATGATCAGTTCACTAAGCCCACTTGGCTGCCCAATTTTCACTCTTCTAGGTTGAAGCGTTCGTTTCCAGTAAGAGTCTGAATTTTTAGGTTTCACTCTGTTTTCTCCTATATAGATAGATGTGTTGGGAACTCTAAATGAAACACGGTTTGTGCTAGCTCTTGGAAAATTGACAAAATAAAGTAGTTCTAAGTTCTGTCTCTATGGTTTGTTTCCTCTTGAAGCAGCCCTAAGCGAGACTGCCTAAAGACATTTTCATTGGAAAGGTGTGCCAAGCGTCCAAAAGTACTGGTTTTCTGAAATCTCGGCAAACATTTTTTCACCCAATCTTGATGAGACTTTGTGGTAATGATCAGTTCACTAAGCCCACTTGGCTGCCCAATTTTCACTGTTCTAGGTTGAAGCGTTCGTTTCCAGTAAGAGTTTGAATTTTTAGGTTTCACTCTGTTTTCTCCTATATAGATAGATGTGTTGGGAACTCTAAATGAAACACGGTTTGTGCTAACTCTTTGAAAATTGACAAAATAAAGTAGTTCTAAGTTCTGTCTCTATGGTTTGTTTCCTCTTGAAGCAGCCCTAAACGGAGACTGCCTAAAGACATTTTCATTGGAAAGGTGTGCCAAGCGTCCAAAAGTACTGGTTTTCTGAAATCTCGGCAAACATTTTTTCACCCAATCTTGATGAGACTTTGTGGTAATGATAAGTTCACTAAGCCCACTTGGCTGCCCATTTTTCACTGTTCTAGGTTGAAGCGTTCGTTTCCAGTAAGAGTCTGAATTTTTAGGTTTCACTCTGTTTTCTCCTATATAGATAGATGTGTTGGGAACTCTAAATGAAACACGGTTTGTGTTAACTCTTTGAAAATTGACAAAATAAAGTAGTTCTAAGTTCTGTCTCTATGGTTTGTTTCCTCTTGAAGCAGCCCTAAACGGAGACTGCCTAAAGACATTTTCATTGGAAAGGTGTGCCAAGCGTCCAAAAGTACTGGTTTTCTGAAATCTCGGCAAACATTTTTTCACCCAATCTTGATGAGACTTTGTGGTAATGATCAGTTCACTAAGCGCACTTGGCTGCCCAATTTTCACTGTTCTAGGTTGAAGCGTTCGTTTCCAGTAAGAGTCTGAATTTTCAGGTTTCACTCTGTTTTCTCCTATATAGATAGATGTGTTGGGAACTCTAAATGAAACACGGTTTGTGTTAACTCTTTGAAAATTGACAAAATAAAGTAGTTCTAAGTTCTGTCTCTATGGTTTGTTTCCTCTTGAAGCAGCCCTAAACGGAGACTGCCTAAAGACATTTTCATTGGAAAGGTGTGCCAAGCGTCCAAAAGTACTGGTTTTCTGAAATCTCGGCAAACATTTTTTCACCCAATCTTGATGAGACTTTGTGGTAATGATCAGTTCACTAAGCCCACTTGGCTGCCCAATTTTCACTGTTCTAGGTTGAAGCGTTCGTTTCCAGTAAGAGTTTGAAGTTTTAGGTTTCACTCTGTTTTCTCCTATATAGATAGATGTGTTGGGAACTCTAAATGAAACACGGTTTGTGCTAGCTCTTGGAAAATTGACAAAATAAAGTAGTTCTAAGTTCTGTCTCTATGGTTTGTTTCCTCTTGAAGCAGCCCTAAGCGGAGACTGCCTAAAGACATTTTCATTGGAAAGGTGTGGCAAGCGTCCAAAAGTACTGGTTTTCTGAAATCTCGGCAAACATTTTTTCACCCAATCTTGATGAGACTTTGTGGTAATGATCAGTTCACTAAGCCCACTTGGCTGCCCAATTTTCACTGTTCTAGGTTGAAGCGTTCGTTTCCAGTAAGAGTCTGAATTTTCAGGTTTCACTCTGTTTTCTCCTATATAGATAGATGTGTTGGGAACTCTAAATGAAACACGGTTTGTGCTAGCTCTTGGAAAATTGACAAAATAAAGTAGTTCTAAGTTCTGTCTCTATGGTTTGTTTCCTCTTGAATCAGCCCTAAGCGAGACTGCCTAAAGACATTTTCATTGAAAAGGTGTGCCAAGCGTCCAAAAGTACTGGTTTTCTGAAATCTCGGCAAACATTTTTTCACCCAATCTTGATGAGACTTTGTGGTAATGATCAGTTCACTAAGCCCACTTGGCTGCCCAATTTTCACTCTTCTAGGTTGAAGCGTTCGTTTCCAGTAAGAGTCTGAATTTTTAGGTTTCACTCTGTTTTCTCCTATATAGATAGATGTGTTGGGAACTCTAAATGAAACACGGTTTGTGCTAGCTCTTGGAAAATTGACAAAATAAAGTAGTTCTAAGTTCTGTCTCTATGGTTTGTTTCCTCTTGAAGCAGCCCTAAGCGAGACTGCCTAAAGACATTTTCATTGGAAAGGTGTGCCAAGCGTCCAAAAGTACTGGTTTTCTGAAATCTCGGCAAACATTTTTTCACCCAATCTTGATGAGACTTTGTGGTAATGATCAGTTCACTAAGCCCACTTGGCTGCCCAATTTTCACTGTTCTAGGTTGAAGCGTTTGTTTCCAGTAAGAGTTTGAATTTTTAGGTTTCACTCTGTTTTCTCCTATATAGATAGATGTGTTGGGAACTCTAAATGAAACACGGTTTGTGCTAACTCTTTGAAAATTGACAAAATAAAGTAGTTCTAAGTTCTGTCTCTATGGTTTGTTTCCTCTTGAAGCAGCCCTAAACGGAGACTGCCTAAAGACATTTTCATTGGAAAGGTGTGCCAAGCGTCCAAAAGTACTGGTTTTCTGAAATCTCGGCAAACATTTTTTCACCCAATCTTGATGAGACTTTGTGGTAATGATCAGTTCACTAAGCCCACTTGGCTGCCCAATTTTCACTCTTCTAGGTTGAAGCGTTCGTTTCCAGTAAGAGTTTGAAGTTTTAGGTTTCACTCTGTTTTCTCCTATATAGATAGATGTGTTGGGAACTCTAAATGAAACACGGTTTGTGTTAACTCTTTGAAAATTGACAAAATAAAGTAGTTCTAAGTTCTGTCTCTATGGTTTGTTTCCTCTTGAAGCAGCCCTAAACGGAGACTGCCTAAAGACATTTTCATTGGAAAGGTGTGCCAAGCGTCCAAAAGTACTGGTTTTCTGAAATCTCGGCAAACATTTTTTCACCCAATCTTGATGAGACTTTGTGGTAATGATAAGTTCACTAAGCCCACTTGGCTGCCCATTTTTCACTGTTCTAGGTTGAAGCGTTCGTTTCCAGTAAGAGTCTGAATTTTTAGGTTTCACTCTGTTTTCTCCTATATAGATAGATGTGTTGGGAACTCTAAATGAAACACGGTTTGTGTTAACTCTTTGAAAATTGACAAAATAAAGTAGTTCTAAGTTCGGTCTCTATGGTTTGTTTCCTCTTGAAGCAGCCCTAAACGGAGACTGCCTAAAGACATTTTCATTGGAAAGGTGTGCCAAGCGTCCAAAAGTACTGGTTTTCTGAAATCTCGGCAAACATTTTTTCACCCAATCTTGATGAGACTTTGTGGTAATGATCAGTTCACTAAGCCCACTTGGCTGCCCAATTTTCACTGTTCTAGGTTGAAGCGTTCGTTTCCAGTAAGAGTTTGAAGTTTTAGGTTTCACTCTGTTTTCTCCTATATAGATAGATGTGTTGGGAACTCTAAATGAAACACGGTTTGTGCTAGCTCTTGGAAAATTGACAAAATAAAGTAGTTCTAAGTTCTGTCTCTATGGTTTGTTTCCTCTTGAAGCAGCCCTAAGCGGAGACTGCCTAAAGACATTTTCATTGGAAAGGTGTGGCAAGCGTCCAAAAGTACTGGTTTTCTGAAATCTCGGCAAACATTTTTTCACCCAATCTTGATGAGACTTTGTGGTAATGATCAGTTCACTAAGCGCACTTGGCTGCCCAATTTTCACTGTTCTAGGTTGAAGCGTTCGTTTCCAGTAAGAGTCTGAATTTTCAGGTTTCACTCTGTTTTCTCCTATATAGATAGATGTGTTGGGAACTCTAAATGAAACACGGTTTGTGCTAGCTCTTGGAAAATTGACAAAATAAAGTAGTTCTAAGTTCTGTCTCTATGGTTTGTTTCCTCTTGAAGCAGCCCTAAGCGGAGACTGCCTAAAGACATTTTCATTGGAAAGGTGTGGCAAGCGTCCAAAAGTACTGGTTTTCTGAAATCTCGGCAAACATTTTTTCACCCAATCTTGATGAGACTTTGTGGTAATGATCAGTTCACTAAGCGCACTTGGCTGCCCAATTTTCACTGTTCTAGGTTGAAGCGTTCGTTTCCAGTAAGAGTCTGAATTTTCAGGTTTCACTCTGTTTTCTCCTATATAGATAGATGTGTTGGGAACTCTAAATGAAACACGGTTTGTGTTAACTCTTTGAAAATTGACAAAATAAAGTAGTTCTAAGTTCGGTCTCTATGGTTTGTTTCCTCTTGAAGCAGCCCTAAACGGAGACTGCCTAAAGACATTTTCATTGGAAAGGTGTGCCAAGCGTCCAAAAGTACTGGTTTTCTGAAATCTCGGCAAACATTTTTTCACCCAATCTTGATGAGACTTTGTGGTAATGATCAGTTCACTAAGCCCACTTGGCTGCCCAATTTTCACTGTTCTAGGTTGAAGCGTTCGTTTCCAGTAAGAGTTTGAAGTTTTAGGTTTCACTCTGTTTTCTCCTATATAGATAGATGTGTTGGGAACTCTAAATGAAACACGGTTTGTGCTAGCTCTTGGAAAATTGACAAAATAAAGTAGTTCTAAGTTCTGTCTCTATGGTTTGTTTCCTCTTGAAGCAGCCCTAAGCGGAGACTGCCTAAAGACATTTTCATTGGAAAGGTGTGGCAAGCGTCCAAAAGTACTGGTTTTCTGAAATCTCGGCAAACATTTTTTCACCCAATCTTGATGAGACTTTGTGGTAATGATCAGTTCACTAAGCGCACTTGGCTGCCCAATTTTCACTGTTCTAGGTTGAAGCGTTCGTTTCCAGTAAGAGTCTGAATTTTCAGGTTTCACTCTGTTTTCTCCTATATAGATAGATGTGTTGGGAACTCTAAATGAAACACGGTTTGTGTTAACTCTTTGAAAATTGACAAAATAAAGTAGTTCTAAGTTCTGTCTCTATGGTTTGTTTCCTCTTGAAGCAGCCCTAAACGGAGACTGCCTAAAGACATTTTCATTGGAAAGGTGTGCCAAGCGTCCAAAAGTACTGGTTTTCTGAAATCTCGGCAAACATTTTTTCACCCAATCTTGATGAGACTTTGTGGTAATGATCAGTTCACTAAGCCCACTTGGCTGCCCAATTTTCACTCTTCTAGGTTGAAGCGTTCGTTTCCAGTAAGAGTTTGAAGTTTTAGGTTTCACTCTGTTTTCTCCTATATAGATAGATGTGTTGGGAACTCTAAATGAAACACGGTTTGTGTTAACTCTTTGAAAATTGACAAAATAAAGTAGTTCTAAGTTCTGTCTCTATGGTTTGTTTCCTCTTGAAGCAGCCCTAAACGGAGACTGCCTAAAGACATTTTCATTGGAAAGGTGTGCCAAGCGTCCAAAAGTACTGGTTTTCTGAAATCTCGGCAAACATTTTTTCACCCAATCTTGATGAGACTTTGTGGTAATGATAAGTTCACTAAGCCCACTTGGCTGCCCATTTTTCACTGTTCTAGGTTGAAGCGTTCGTTTCCAGTAAGAGTCTGAAGTTTTAGGTTTCACTCTGTTTTCTCCTATATAGATAGATGTGTTGGGAACTCTAAATGAAACACGGTTTGTGTTAACTCTTTGAAAATTGACAAAATAAAGTAGTTCTAAGTTCTGTCTCTATGGTTTGTTTCCTCTTGAAGCAGCCCTAAACGGAGACTGCCTAAAGACATTTTCATTGGAAAGGTGTGCCAAGCGTCCAAAAGTACTGGTTTTCTGAAATCTCGGCAAACATTTTTTCACCCAATCTTGATGAGACTTTGTGGTAATGATAAGTTCACTAAGCCCACTTGGCTGCCCATTTTTCACTGTTCTAGGTTGAAGCGTTCGTTTCCAGTAAGAGTTTGAAGTTTTAGGTTTCACTCTGTTTTCTCCTATATAGATAGATGTGTTGGGAACTCTAAATGAAACACGGTTTGTGCTAGCTCTTGGAAAATTGACAAAATAAAGTAGTTCTAAGTTCTGTCTCTATGGTTTGTTTCCTCTTGAAGCAGCCCTAAGCGGAGACTGCCTAAAGACATTTTCATTGGAAAGGTGTGGCAAGCGTCCAAAAGTACTGGTTTTCTGAAATCTCGGCAAACATTTTTTCACCCAATCTTGATGAGACTTTGTGGTAATGATCAGTTCACTAAGCGCACTTGGCTGCCCAATTTTCACTGTTCTAGGTTGAAGCGTTCGTTTCCAGTAAGAGTCTGAATTTTCAGGTTTCACTCTGTTTTCTCCTATATAGATAGATGTGTTGGGAACTCTAAATGAAACACGGTTTGTGCTAGCTCTTGGAAAATTGACAAAATAAAGTAGTTCTAAGTTCTGTCTCTATGGTTTGTTTCCTCTTGAAGCAGCCCTAAGCGGAGACTGCCTAAAGACATTTTCATTGGAAAGGTGTGGCAAGCGTCCAAAAGTACTGGTTTTCTGAAATCTCGGCAAACATTTTTTCACCCAATCTTGATGAGACTTTGTGGTAATGATCAGTTCACTAAGCGCACTTGGCTGCCCAATTTTCACTGTTCTAGGTTGAAGCGTTCGTTTCCAGTAAGAGTCTGAATTTTCAGGTTTCACTCTGTTTTCTCCTATATAGATAGATGTGTTGGGAACTCTAAATGAAACACGGTTTGTGTTAACTCTTTGAAAATTGACAAAATAAAGTAGTTCTAAGTTCGGTCTCTATGGTTTGTTTCCTCTTGAAGCAGCCCTAAACGGAGACTGCCTAAAGACATTTTCATTGGAAAGGTGTGCCAAGCGTCCAAAAGTACTGGTTTTCTGAAATCTCGGCAAACATTTTTTCACCCAATCTTGATGAGACTTTGTGGTAATGATCAGTTCACTAAGCCCACTTGGCTGCCCAATTTTCACTGTTCTAGGTTGAAGCGTTCGTTTCCAGTAAGAGTTTGAAGTTTTAGGTTTCACTCTGTTTTCTCCTATATAGATAGATGTGTTGGGAACTCTAAATGAAACACGGTTTGTGCTAGCTCTTGGAAAATTGACAAAATAAAGTAGTTCTAAGTTCTGTCTCTATGGTTTGTTTCCTCTTGAAGCAGCCCTAAGCGGAGACTGCCTAAAGACATTTTCATTGGAAAGGTGTGGCAAGCGTCCAAAAGTACTGGTTTTCTGAAATCTCGGCAAACATTTTTTCACCCAATCTTGATGAGACTTTGTGGTAATGATCAGTTCACTAAGCGCACTTGGCTGCCCAATTTTCACTGTTCTAGGTTGAAGCGTTCGTTTCCAGTAAGAGTCTGAATTTTCAGGTTTCACTCTGTTTTCTCCTATATAGATAGATGTGTTGGGAACTCTAAATGAAACACGGTTTGTGTTAACTCTTTGAAAATTGACAAAATAAAGTAGTTCTAAGTTCTGTCTCTATGGTTTGTTTCCTCTTGAAGCAGCCCTAAACGGAGACTGCCTAAAGACATTTTCATTGGAAAGGTGTGCCAAGCGTCCAAAAGTACTGGTTTTCTGAAATCTCGGCAAACATTTTTTCACCCAATCTTGATGAGACTTTGTGGTAATGATCAGTTCACTAAGCCCACTTGGCTGCCCAATTTTCACTCTTCTAGGTTGAAGCGTTCGTTTCCAGTAAGAGTTTGAATTTTTAGGTTTCACTCTGTTTTCTCCTCTATAGATAGATGTGTTGGGAACTCTAAATGAAACACGGTTTGTGCTAGCTCTTGGAAAATTGACAAAATAAAGTAGTTCTAAGTTCTGTCTCTATGGTTTGTTTCCTCTTGAATCAGCCCTAAGCGAGACTGCCTAAAGACATTTTCATTGGAAAGGTGTGCCAAGCGTCCAAAAGTACTGGTTTTCTGAAATCTCGGCAAACATTTTTTCACCCAATCTTGATGAGACTTTGTGGTAATGATCAGTTCACTAAGACCACTTGGCTGCCCAATTTTCACTGTTCTAGGTTGAAGCGTTCGTTTCCAGTAAGAGTTTGAAGTTTTAGGTTTCACTCTGTTTTCTCCTATATAGATAGATGTGTTGGGAACTCTAAATGAAACACGGTTTGTGCTAGCTCTTGGAAAATTGACAAAATAAAGTAGTTCTAAGTTCTGTCTCTATGGTTTGTTTCCTCTTGAAGCAGCCCTAAGCGGAGACTGCCTAAAGACATTTTCATTGGAAAGGTGTGCCAAGCGTCCAAAAGTACTGGTTTTCTGAAATCTCGGCAAACATTTTTTCACCCAATCTTGATGAGACTTTGTGGTAATGATCAGTTCACTAAGCCCACTTGGCTGCCCAATTTTCACTCTTCTAGGTTGAAGCGTTCGTTTCCAGTAAGAGTTTGAATTTTTAGGTTTCACTCTGTTTTCTCCTATATAGATAGATGTGTTGGGAACTCTAAATGAAACACGGTTTGTGCTAGCTCTTGGAAAATTGACAAAATAAAGTAGTTCTAAGTTCTGTCTCTATGGTTTGTTTCCTCTTGAATCAGCCCTAAGCGAGACTGCCTAAAGACATTTTCATTGGAAAGGTGTGCCAAGCGTCCAAAAGTACTGGTTTTCTGAAATCTCGGCAAACATTTTTTCACCCAATCTTGATGAGACTTTGTGGTAATGATCAGTTCACTAAGCGCACTTGGCTGCCCAATTTTCACTGTTCTAGGTTGAAGCGTTCGTTTCCAGTAAGAGTCTGAATTTTCAGGTTTCACTCTGTTTTCTCCTATATAGATAGATGTGTTGGGAACTCTAAATGAAACACGGTTTGTGCTAACTCTTTGAAAATTGACAAAATAAAGTAGTTCTAAGTTCTGTCTCTATGGTTTGTTTCCTCTTGAAGCAGCCCTAAGCGAGACTGCCTAAAGACATTTTCATTGGAAAGGTGTGCCAAGCGTCCAAAAGTACTGGTTTTCTGAAATCTCGGCAAACATTTTTTCACCCAATCTTGATGAGACTTTGTGGTAATGATCAGTTCACTAAGCCCACTTGGCTGCCCAATTTTCACTGTTCTAGGTTGAAGCGTTTGTTTCCAGTAAGAGTTTGAATTTTTAGGTTTCACTCTGTTTTCTCCTATATAGATAGATGTGTTGGGAACTCTAAATGAAACACGGTTTGTGCTAACTCTTTGAAAATTGACAAAATAAAGTAGTTCTAAGTTCTGTCTCTATGGTTTGTTTCCTCTTGAAGCAGCCCTAAACGGAGACTGCCTAAAGACATTTTCATTGGAAAGGTGTGCCAAGCGTCCAAAAGTACTGGTTTTCTGAAATCTCGGCAAACATTTGTTCACCCAATCTTGATGAGACTTTGTGGTAATGATCAGTTCACTAAGCCCACTTGGCTGCCCAATTTTCACTCTTCTAGGTTGAAGCGTTCGTTTCCAGTAAGAGTTTGAATTTTTAGGTTTCACTCTGTTTTCTCCTCTATAGATAGATGTGTTGGGAACTCTAAATGAAACACGGTTTGTGCTAGCTCTTGGAAAATTGACAAAATAAAGTAGTTCTAAGTTCTGTCTCTATGGTTTGTTTCCTCTTGAAGCAGCCCTAAGCGAGACTGCCTAAAGACATTTTCATTGGAAAGGTGTGCCAAGCGTCCAAAAGTACTGGTTTTCTGAAATCTCGGCAAACATTTTTTCACCCAATCTTGATGAGACTTTGTGGTAATGATCAGTTCACTAAGCCCACTTGGCTGCCCAATTTTCACTCTTCTAGGTTGAAGCGTTCGTTTCCAGTAAGAGTCTGAATTTTTAGGTTTCACTCTGTTTTCTCCTATATAGATAGATGTGTTGGGAACTCTAAATGAAACACGGTTTGTGTTAACTCTTTGAAAATTGACAAAATAAAGTAGTTCTAAGTTCTGTCTCTATGGTTTGTTTCCTCTTGAAGCAGCCCTAAGCGAGACTGCCTAAAGACATTTTCATTACAAAGGTGTGACAAGCGTCCAAAAGTACTGGTTTTCTGAAATCTCGGCAAACATTTTTTCACCCAATCTTGATGAGACTTTGTGGTAATGATCAGTTCACTAAGCCCACTTGGCTGCCCAATTTTCACTGTTCTAGGTTGAAGCGTTTGTTTCCAGTAAGAGTTTGAATTTTTAGGTTTCACTCTGTTTTCTCCTATATAGATAGATGTGTTGGGAACTCTAAATGAAACACGGTTTGTGCTAACTCTTTGAAAATTGACAAAATAAAGTAGTTCTAAGTTCTGTCTCTATGGTTTGTTTCCTCTTGAAGCAGCCCTAAACGGAGACTGCCTAAAGACATTTTCATTGGAAAGGTGTGCCAAGCGTCCAAAAGTACTGGTTTTCTGAAATCTCGGCAAACATTTTTTCACCCAATCTTGATGAGACTTTGTGGTAATGATCAGTTCACTAAGCCCACTTGGCTGCCCAATTTTCACTCTTCTAGGTTGAAGCGTTCGTTTCCAGTAAGAGTTTGAATTTTTAGGTTTCACTCTGTTTTCTCCTCTATAGATAGATGTGTTGGGAACTCTAAATGAAACACGGTTTGTGCTAGCTCTTGGAAAATTGACAAAATAAAGTAGTTCTAAGTTCTGTCTCTATGGTTTGTTTCCTCTTGAAGCAGCCCTAAGCGAGACTGCCTAAAGACATTTTCATTGGAAAGGTGTGCCAAGCGTCCAAAAGTACTGGTTTTCTGAAATCTCGGCAAACATTTTTTCACCCAATCTTGATGAGACTTTGTGGTAATGATCAGTTCACTAAGCCCACTTGGCTGCCCAATTTTCACTGTTCTAGGTTGAAGCGTTCGTTTCCAGTAAGAGTTTGAAGTTTTAGGTTTCACTCTGTTTTCTCCTATATAGATAGATGTGTTGGGAACTCTAAATGAAACACGGTTTGTGCTAGCTCTTGGAAAATTGACAAAATAAAGTAGTTCTAAGTTCTGTCTCTATGGTTTGTTTCCTCTTGAAGCAGCCCTAAGCGGAGACTGCCTAAAGACATTTTCATTGGAAAGGTGTGGCAAGCGTCCAAAAGTACTGGTTTTCTGAAATCTCGGCAAACATTTTTTCACCCAATCTTGATGAGACTTTGTGGTAATGATCAGTTCACTAAGCGCACTTGGCTGCCCAATTTTCACTGTTCTAGGTTGAAGCGTTCGTTTCCAGTAAGAGTCTGAATTTTCAGGTTTCACTCTGTTTTCTCCTATATAGATAGATGTGTTGGGAACTCTAAATGAAACACGGTTTGTGTTAACTCTTTGAAAATTGACAAAATAAAGTAGTTCTAAGTTCTGTCTCTATGGTTTGTTTCCTCTTGAAGCAGCCCTAAACGGAGACTGCCTAAAGACATTTTCATTGGAAAGGTGTGCCAAGCGTCCAAAAGTACTGGTTTTCTGAAATCTCGGCAAACATTTTTTCACCCAATCTTGATGAGACTTTGTGGTAATGATCAGTTCACTAAGCCCACTTGGCTGCCCAATTTTCACTGTTCTAGGTTGAAGCGTTCGTTTCCAGTAAGAGTTTGAAGTTTTAGGTTTCACTCTGTTTTCTCCTATATAGATAGATGTGTTGGGAACTCTAAATGAAACACGGTTTGTGCTAGCTCTTGGAAAATTGACAAAATAAAGTAGTTCTAAGTTCTGTCTCTATGGTTTGTTTCCTCTTGAAGCAGCCCTAAGCGGAGACTGCCTAAAGACATTTTCATTGGAAAGGTGTGGCAAGCGTCCAAAAGTACTGGTTTTCTGAAATCTCGGCAAACATTTTTTCACCCAATCTTGATGAGACTTTGTGGTAATGATCAGTTCACTAAGCCCACTTGGCTGCCCAATTTTCACTGTTCTAGGTTGAAGCGTTCGTTTCCAGTAAGAGTCTGAATTTTCAGGTTTCACTCTGTTTTCTCCTATATAGATAGATGTGTTGGGAACTCTAAATGAAACACGGTTTGTGCTAGCTCTTGGAAAATTGACAAAATAAAGTAGTTCTAAGTTCTGTCTCTATGGTTTGTTTCCTCTTGAATCAGCCCTAAGCGAGACTGCCTAAAGACATTTTCATTGAAAAGGTGTGCCAAGCGTCCAAAAGTACTGGTTTTCTGAAATCTCGGCAAACATTTTTTCACCCAATCTTGATGAGACTTTGTGGTAATGATCAGTTCACTAAGCCCACTTGGCTGCCCAATTTTCACTCTTCTAGGTTGAAGCGTTCGTTTCCAGTAAGAGTCTGAATTTTTAGGTTTCACTCTGTTTTCTCCTCTATAGATAGATGTGTTGGGAACTCTAAATGAAACACGGTTTGTGCTAGCTCTTGGAAAATTGACAAAATAAAGTAGTTCTAAGTTCTGTCTCTATGGTTTGTTTCCTCTTGAAGCAGCCCTAAGCGAGACTGCCTAAAGACATTTTCATTGGAAAGGTGTGCCAAGCGTCCAAAAGTACTGGTTTTCTGAAATCTCGGCAAACATTTTTTCACCCAATCTTGATGAGACTTTGTGGTAATGATCAGTTCACTAAGCCCACTTGGCTGCCCAATTTTCACTGTTCTAGGTTGAAGCGTTTGTTTCCAGTAAGAGTTTGAATTTTTAGGTTTCACTCTGTTTTCTCCTATATAGATAGATGTGTTGGGAACTCTAAATGAAACACGGTTTGTGCTAACTCTTTGAAAATTGACAAAATAAAGTAGTTCTAAGTTCTGTCTCTATGGTTTGTTTCCTCTTGAAGCAGCCCTAAACGGAGACTGCCTAAAGACATTTTCATTGGAAAGGTGTGCCAAGCGTCCAAAAGTACTGGTTTTCTGAAATCTCGGCAAACATTTTTTCACCCAATCTTGATGAGACTTTGTGGTAATGATCAGTTCACTAAGCCCACTTGGCTGCCCAATTTTCACTGTTCTTAGGTTGAAGCGTTCGTTTCCAGTAAGAGTTTGAATTTTTAGGTTTCACTCTGTTTTCTCCTCTATAGATAGATGTGTTGGGAACTCTAAATGAAACACGGTTTGTGCTAGCTCTTGGAAAATTGACAAAATAAAGTAGTTCTAAGTTCTGTCTCTATGGTTTGTTTCCTCTTGAATCAGCCTAAGCGAGACTGCCTAAAGACATTTTCATTGGAAAGGTGTGCCAAGCGTCCAAAAGTACTGGTTTTCTGAAATCTCGGCAAACATTTTTTCACCCAATCTTGATGAGACTTTGTGAGTAAATGATCAGTTCACTAAGCCCACTTGGCTGCCCAATTTTCACTGTTCTAGGTTGAAGCGTTCGTTTCCAGTAAGAGTTTGAAGTTTTAGGTTTCACTCTGTTTTCTCCTATATAGATAGATGTGTTGGGAACTCTAAATGAAACACGGTTTGTGCTAGCTCTTGGAAAATTTGACAAAATAAAGTAGTTCTAAGTTCTGTCTCTATGGTTTGTTTCCTCTTGAAGCAGCCCTAAGCGGAGACTGCCTAAAGACATTTTCATTGGAAAGGGGTGCCAAGCGTCCAAAAGTACTGGTTTTCTGAAATCGGCGCAACATTTTTTCACCCAATCGTGATGACTTTGTGGTAATGATCAGTTCACTAAGCCCACTTGGCTGCCCAATTTTCACTCTTCTAGGTTGAAGCGTTCGTTTCCAGTAAGAGTTTGAATTTTTAGGTTTCACTCTGTTTTCTCCTATATAGATAGATGTGTTGGGAACTCTAAATGAAACACGGTTTGTGCTAGCTCTTGGAAAATTGACAAAATAAAGTAGTTCTAAGTTCTGTCTCTATGGTTTGTTTCCTCTTGAATCAGCCCTAAGCGAGACTGCCTAAAGACATTTTCATTGGAAAGGTGTGCCAAGCGTCCAAAAGTACTGGTTTTCTGAAATCTCGGCAAACATTTTTTCACCCAATCTTGATGAGACTTTGTGGTAATGATCAGTTCACTAAGCGCACTTGGCTGCCCAATTTTCACTGTTCTAGGTTGAAGCGTTCGTTTCCAGTAAGAGTCTGAATTTTCAGGTTTCACTCTGTTTTCTCCTATATAGATAGATGTGTTGGGAACTCTAAATGAAACACGGTTTGTGCTAACTCTTTGAAAATTGACAAAATAAAGTAGTTCTAAGTTCTGTCTCTATGGTTTGTTTCCTCTTGAAGCAGCCCTAAGCGAGACTGCCTAAAGACATTTTCATTGGAAAGGTGTGCCAAGCGTCCAAAAGTACTGGTTTTCTGAAATCTCGGCAAACATTTTTTCACCCAATCTTGATGAGACTTTGTGGTAATGATCAGTTCACTAAGCCCACTTGGCTGCCCAATTTTCACTGTTCTAGGTTGAAGCGTTTGTTTCCAGTAAGAGTTTGAATTTTTAGGTTTCACTCTGTTTTCTCCTATATAGATAGATGTGTTGGGAACTCTAAATGAAACACGGTTTGTGCTAACTCTTTGAAAATTGACAAAATAAAGTAGTTCTAAGTTCTGTCTCTATGGTTTGTTTCCTCTTGAAGCAGCCCTAAACGGAGACTGCCTAAAGACATTTTCATTGGAAAGGTGTGCCAAGCGTCCAAAAGTACTGGTTTTCTGAAATCTCGGCAAACATTTGTTCACCCAATCTTGATGAGACTTTGTGGTAATGATCAGTTCACTAAGCCCACTTGGCTGCCCAATTTTCACTCTTCTAGGTTGAAGCGTTCGTTTCCAGTAAGAGTTTGAATTTTTAGGTTTCACTCTGTTTTCTCCTCTATAGATAGATGTGTTGGGAACTCTAAATGAAACACGGTTTGTGCTAGCTCTTGGAAAATTGACAAAATAAAGTAGTTCTAAGTTCTGTCTCTATGGTTTGTTTCCTCTTGAAGCAGCCCTAAGCGAGACTGCCTAAAGACATTTTCATTGGAAAGGTGTGCCAAGCGTCCAAAAGTACTGGTTTTCTGAAATCTCGGCAAACATTTTTTCACCCAATCTTGATGAGACTTTGTGGTAATGATCAGTTCACTAAGCCCACTTGGCTGCCCAATTTTCACTGTTCTAGGTTGAAGCGTTCGTTTCCAGTAAGAGTTTGAAGTTTTAGGTTTCACTCTGTTTTCTCCTATATAGATAGATGTGTTGGGAACTCTAAATGAAACACGGTTTGTGCTAGCTCTTGGAAAATTGACAAAATAAAGTAGTTCTAAGTTCTGTCTCTATGGTTTGTTTCCTCTTGAAGCAGCCCTAAGCGGAGACTGCCTAAAGACATTTTCATTGGAAAGGTGTGGCAAGCGTCCAAAAGTACTGGTTTTCTGAAATCTCGGCAAACATTTTTTCACCCAATCTTGATGAGACTTTGTGGTAATGATCAGTTCACTAAGCGCACTTGGCTGCCCAATTTTCACTGTTCTAGGTTGAAGCGTTCGTTTCCAGTAAGAGTCTGAATTTTCAGGTTTCACTCTGTTTTCTCCTATATAGATAGATGTGTTGGGAACTCTAAATGAAACACGGTTTGTGTTAACTCTTTGAAAATTGACAAAATAAAGTAGTTCTAAGTTCTGTCTCTATGGTTTGTTTCCTCTTGAAGCAGCCCTAAACGGAGACTGCCTAAAGACATTTTCATTGGAAAGGTGTGCCAAGCGTCCAAAAGTACTGGTTTTCTGAAATCTCGGCAAACATTTTTTCACCCAATCTTGATGAGACTTTGTGGTAATGATCAGTTCACTAAGCCCACTTGGCTGCCCAATTTTCACTGTTCTAGGTTGAAGCGTTCGTTTCCAGTAAGAGTTTGAAGTTTTAGGTTTCACTCTGTTTTCTCCTATATAGATAGATGTGTTGGGAACTCTAAATGAAACACGGTTTGTGCTAGCTCTTGGAAAATTGACAAAATAAAGTAGTTCTAAGTTCTGTCTCTATGGTTTGTTTCCTCTTGAAGCAGCCCTAAGCGGAGACTGCCTAAAGACATTTTCATTGGAAAGGTGTGGCAAGCGTCCAAAAGTACTGGTTTTCTGAAATCTCGGCAAACATTTTTTCACCCAATCTTGATGAGACTTTGTGGTAATGATCAGTTCACTAAGCCCACTTGGCTGCCCAATTTTCACTGTTCTAGGTTGAAGCGTTCGTTTCCAGTAAGAGTCTGAATTTTCAGGTTTCACTCTGTTTTCTCCTATATAGATAGATGTGTTGGGAACTCTAAATGAAACACGGTTTGTGCTAGCTCTTGGAAAATTGACAAAATAAAGTAGTTCTAAGTTCTGTCTCTATGGTTTGTTTCCTCTTGAATCAGCCCTAAGCGAGACTGCCTAAAGACATTTTCATTGAAAAGGTGTGCCAAGCGTCCAAAAGTACTGGTTTTCTGAAATCTCGGCAAACATTTTTTCACCCAATCTTGATGAGACTTTGTGGTAATGATCAGTTCACTAAGCCCACTTGGCTGCCCAATTTTCACTCTTCTAGGTTGAAGCGTTCGTTTCCAGTAAGAGTCTGAATTTTTAGGTTTCACTCTGTTTTCTCCTCTATAGATAGATGTGTTGGGAACTCTAAATGAAACACGGTTTGTGCTAGCTCTTGGAAAATTGACCAAAATAAAGTAGTTCTAAGTTCTGTCTCTATGGTTTGTTTCCTCTTGAAGCAGCCCTAAGCGAGACTGCCTAAAGACATTTTCATTGGAAAGGTGTGCCAAGCGTCCAAAAGTACTGGTTTTCTGAAATCTCGGCAAACATTTTTTCACCCAATCTTGATGAGACTTTGTGGTAATGATCAGTTCACTAAGCCCACTTGGCTGCCCAATTTTCACTGTTCTAGGTTGAAGCGTTTGTTTCCAGTAAGAGTTTGAATTTTTAGGTTTCACTCTGTTTTCTCCTATATAGATAGATGTGTTGGGAACTCTAAATGAAACACGGTTTGTGCTAACTCTTTGAAAATTGACAAAATAAAGTAGTTCTAAGTTCTGTCTCTATGGTTTGTTTCCTCTTGAAGCAGCCCTAAACGGAGACTGCCTAAAGACATTTTCATTGGAAAGGTGTGCCAAGCGTCCAAAAGTACTGGTTTTCTGAAATCTCGGCAAACATTTTTTCACCCAATCTTGATGAGACTTTGTGGTAATGATCAGTTCACTAAGCCCACTTGGCTGCCCAATTTTCACTCTTCTAGGTTGAAGCGTTCGTTTCCAGTAAGAGTTTGAATTTTTAGGTTTCACTCTGTTTTCTCCTCTATAGATAGATGTGTTGGGAACTCTAAATGAAACACGGTTTGTGCTAGCTCTTGGAAAATTGACAAAATAAAGTAGTTCTAAGTTCTGTCTCTATGGTTTGTTTCCTCTTGAATCAGCCCTAAGCGAGACTGCCTAAAGACATTTTCATTGGAAAGGTGTGCCAAGCGTCCAAAAGTACTGGTTTTCTGAAATCTCGGCAAACATTTTTTCACCCAATCTTGATGAGACTTTGTGGTAATGATCAGTTCACTAAGCCCACTTGGCTGCCCAATTTTCACTGTTCTAGGTTGAAGCGTTCGTTTCCAGTAAGAGTTTGAAGTTTTAGGTTTCACTCTGTTTTCTCCTATATAGATAGATGTGTTGGGAACTCTAAATGAAACACGGTTTGTGCTAGCTCTTGGAAAATTGACAAAATAAAGTAGTTCTAAGTTCTGTCTCTATGGTTTGTTTCCTCTTGAAGCAGCCCTAAGCGGAGACTGCCTAAAGACATTTTCATTGGAAAGGTGTGCCAAGCGTCCAAAAGTACTGGTTTTCTGAAATCTCGGCAAACATTTTTTCACCCAATCTTGATGAGACTTTGTGGTAATGATCAGTTCACTAAGCCCACTTGGCTGCCCAATTTTCACTCTTCTAGGTTGAAGCGTTCGTTTCCAGTAAGAGTTTGAATTTTTAGGTTTCACTCTGTTTTCTCCTATATAGATAGATGTGTTGGGAACTCTAAATGAAACACGGTTTGTGCTAGCTCTTGGAAAATTGACAAAATAAAGTAGTTCTAAGTTCTGTCTCTATGGTTTGTTTCCTCTTGAATCAGCCCTAAGCGAGACTGCCTAAAGACATTTTCATTGGAAAGGTGTGCCAAGCGTCCAAAAGTACTGGTTTTCTGAAATCTCGGCAAACATTTTTTCACCCAATCTTGATGAGACTTTGTGGTAATGATCAGTTCACTAAGCGCACTTGGCTGCCCAATTTTCACTGTTCTAGGTTGAAGCGTTCGTTTCCAGTAAGAGTCTGAATTTTCAGGTTTCACTCTGTTTTCTCCTATATAGATAGATGTGTTGGGAACTCTAAATGAAACACGGTTTGTGCTAACTCTTTGAAAATTGACAAAATAAAGTAGTTCTAAGTTCTGTCTCTATGGTTTGTTTCCTCTTGAAGCAGCCCTAAGCGAGACTGCCTAAAGACATTTTCATTGGAAAGGTGTGCCAAGCGTCCAAAAGTACTGGTTTTCTGAAATCTCGGCAAACATTTTTTCACCCAATCTTGATGAGACTTTGTGGTAATGATCAGTTCACTAAGCCCACTTGGCTGCCCAATTTTCACTGTTCTAGGTTGAAGCGTTTGTTTCCAGTAAGAGTTTGAATTTTTAGGTTTCACTCTGTTTTCTCCTATATAGATAGATGTGTTGGGAACTCTAAATGAAACACGGTTTGTGCTAAC